>NW_024468560.1:200146-245235 GCF_001632365.1 Laetiporus sulphureus 93-53
CCATCCACTGTTCCCCAGCTACCGCTGAGGAGCCTGCACTAGTTCTGTATGGCAGAAGCTACAGCAGCGGCCGTAGCGTAAGCTGCGATGCTAGCACCCCTGCGACGAGCATCATATGTGCCAGCAAATCCGCGTCCGCGCTCACGGCCATCGTACGACTCGTCACCCAGCGACGATGAAAGTGAGCGTGGGAGTCGCACCTCAGGAAGCACATACTACGTTTTGCCAACTCCAGGCCAGAAAGTCAAAATCGACTGTGAGTGTCTTGGTTCTTCTGGTTCAGGTGCCTAAATGCAGCTTCTAACTACACGGCGACGTCGACAGCCAAATCGGCCCCCGCTATCAGTCGTTTCGTGTTCTGTATCCCCCTTATGATATGGTATCCGAAAGCAGGATTGGCGGCATTGTGTGCAGATGGCACTTTCTGTCTCATTTGGGCTAATCTGTAGGCCAGCCATGGTCAGTAGTCCTGTTGGTGAGTGCATGCGGTGGAGAGCATGAACACACACACAAGTTCATAAGACACCGACTTTGACAGCCAGTATTCGACGACTTGTTCACCACTCCTCGCTCACTTGAATAACAGCTCGTACCTTCAAGACCACTTGCATGATGCAGCTCACTCTCACATTCGCGGCTCTTCTGTTATTTGTATCGATCGCGGTGAACGCATTGCCTACCGCTTATGGCAGCGCACTGGGTGAGCATTAGTTGGTAGCTCAAGACATTCGATAGATTAATGATAATGTTCGTGCGGACGAGCAGGTCGCAGGTACTCTTCTTATGAAAAGGACATAGTATCCACGGTAGGCGAGCCTCTCACGGATGCGATCTTGGATCACGTACCAACGTCGTGGTAAGTCAGCTGTTATGATACGCTTAAGAAACGATGCATATTGAGGGACCGATTGCAAAGGAGAATGTGACAGATGCTGTCCCTATCATTTATCAGCGAGACGGTAGGTATCTACCAGCGCGAAGGTGAGAACTTCTCCACATGAGTTGTGATATCCCGGTTCACCACATTATTAGACTCAGTCACAGATACTCTTCCCATCATCTACCAGTGCGAAGTAACGGATATGTCGGCCATAAAATTGCCTTCGTTCTCATAAATTGTCTAGAGGGCATCGACGCCATTCCCATTCTTTACCAGTGGGAAGGCACGTATCACCTGCTGCGATGACATTATGTCTACTAACTATCCCGTCAGACGCCATCACCGACACTATCACCAACACTATTCCCATTATTTACCAGCGTGAAGGTACGCATCATCTTCAAGACTGATACCGCTACTGCTGACTTGTTTCTTCAGAGGCCGTCACCGATACTCTTCCTATCATCTACCAACGCGAGGGTAAGTATCTGTCAGCAAGAGCTGTCATCGATACTGCGATTACCAACTCGTTGCTTTAGAAGCCATCTTTCCTGACATGTGAGATAGAACCTATCAGTGACACTCTCCCGATCATCTATCAACGTGACGGTACATAGTCTTTTACAGCAATGACTTGTCTTGTGGTGCTGAGTATCGTTGCAGAAGCTGTGACTGACATGCTTCCTTTAATCTACCAGCGCGTCGGTAAGCAACAAGCTTTGAACCGATTTCTAACCCTCACTAACATTGATACCAGAGGATATCGCCGATGCCATCTCAATCATCTACTCCCATGATGATATGTGCATAAACTACTGGCCTGGTCTCACGGATTGTCTGAGATGTCGTGTGAGAAGCGCTGACCGACGCCGTTCCCATCATCTACCAAAGCAAGGGTGAGATGCCATCATCTGCTTCTCTTAATCTTCCTAGATCTCATGTCCACCCAAGCTTGAGAACGTCCACGCAGTAGTGGAGCATATCGTTCTTTGGCTATATATGATCAACCCTCTGCTCTTAGGACCTCTACATATGGTTCGCGTGCCATACCGTGCTCCGTCCAATTAGTGGCCGTTCAAGTCCTTCTCATTCATATCTTGTACATGTATCTGAGTCGAATGCATGATGTGTACAGCTGATGCCCGGCAGCGGAATGATAGCTGATGGATTGATCATCGTCTCTGAAATAATGGCTGTTCGAGTCCTTGAGACACTTCCGTGATCCTCTCGTGATCACCAGTCATGAGACATGCATAACATGTATGCACGGTAGTATTGTCCATGTCAATCCTTGTATGTATCCTGACTCGCTACGGAAACGTCGTTTTTGCTACGTAAAGAAATGCCTTACCGTGCAGTTTACAGAATGGGTCTGGAATGGACGAAGATTTCGACAAATTGATGGTATCTCTCTCAGACTGTGATGTATGTTACATAGTTATCTACTTCGCTCGCAAGTGATCTGCATGAGAATAGGATGAACAAGTCAATGGTAGATAACAGTGTATGACCATGGCGATACGATGGTGCTGGCTCACAGTGGGAGGGACAACACCTCGGGCGTGCTCAGAATACGTCATCAACGTCAAACAGATGAAGACTGGCTGAGATAGGAGGGGGAAGTCAGAAAGAGGTGTGGGGTGGTGCAATGGTTACAAACTGGTGCAGTCAACGGTGCCTTCAAACTCAGCTGACCTCAGATATGCATCCACACGCTCACCAATCTCGATTGAGACAGGAGTGAGCGTCCTCTCAGTTCTCTCCATTCTTTTGTCGGCCACCTGCCACCACGAAGCCTTGGCTTCATATCCATCATACCAATCACGAAACCATTCCCAATGGTATGCGTCGTCCAGAGTCTCCACAGCAACGTATCGCAGATTCGGCATTGCCCTCACCAGACAATTAGGCCAATCTGCCAGGACAGATCGGGAGGCATGATCTGCGATCACAATTCGTAATCGAATGCAGTGAATGGCGGACATGCTCAAAAGAGTGGGTAATACCATCTGACAAAGGAGGTGTTAACGTCAAAACATTTGATAAGACTGAGCTTACAGACCTTCCACACATTGAGCCATTTAGTGAATTCTTGGCTAGACTGTGTCTCATCAAGACCGAAGATGAGGATGAGATACCGCAACCTTGTAGCATTGTGGGCTAATTTCCTCCAAAATCCAGCCCCCAGCTGCTTGCCCAACTTCAATGACAGCACAATGGGTGCTGTATTCTTGATCACAAACAACGCAGGCTTTGCTGAATTAACCGCACCAACCATATTGAGAGTCAGATGCCGGACTGAGGAAGTGATGATCCAAGGGTGATGATAGGCAACGTTACCCATGTCGAGGAACTCCAATCGTGGCCAGCAAACACTGGCATCTTTCCACGGCAGGGAAGAGGTCACTGCTTCTAGTCGCAATCGTCGCACGTTTGGAAATGTCGAGGCAAATGAGGCCATGGGTATGTTGCACTCTGAAATGTATAGATAGTGAAGTTCTGGCCACTGTAGGTGCGATGAGGGATGTCCAGGGCTAGCTATCTGAGATGACACAGTGGCCGAAGTATCAGAGAACAGGAGGTGTGTATGGCTGCCTGGATGAGAAGCGACCACACTCTGCAGGTGTAAAGCACGGGGTCTGGTGTGCAATCCTTGCAACATGAGCAAGGAGTCTTTGCCAGCATGACTGAGTTCTAGTCTGACCAGCTGTGGTAACGCAGACACGATGCCAATGAGACGTGGCTCCCTTTTCACCATCCGCTCGATCATACCCAGCTTCAAGCATCTGATCCTAGAAGCAAACGGGTGTCCAAGCACTTCCACAATTTGAGAAAGATGGTCTTGTTCTACCGCACTCAGAGCGGCAGAATGAACACTGAACTCTCGAACGTATGTTAAGCGGTGAGCATTTTCTCGGAGTAGCATCCAGCACACTGCCTTGACTTGTTTGAGGTGTCGGATGATTACGGTATGATAGACCTGACGTATTGCTAGGGGATGGATGCGCTTGGATGTAAGAGATAAACGAACAGCTTCAGTGGTTGACAGATAGGTGAAGATTTCGGCAAGCACATCGTCGTTGATATTGATAAACATCTGAATATCATGGTGAGAACTATTGTGGCATAGGAGGACTGAAAACTATACCACGTACCACGGGAATGACTGCTCTGTTGGCAGTGAAATCGGCAGTGACACCTGCAGCAATGGATGAGATGTCAGGACTGCAGGCTTTACATGGACCTGAAAGATGCTATCGGGAGTTCGTCTGCCATTCTCTCACGGATCCACACATCCGCTGTTCTCTCACACGGCTCTTCATGACACCCAGCATCTTCACATGCTCGCAGGCATCACATTGATACCTCAAACATTTAACTCTTCACGAATATCCGATGACGTCGAGGATAGTTCTGAATTTCTACTATCACACAGAGGTGCATAACCTCCACTGGCCAGACATAATTGCTTTCTTTTCATCATTTCTGCATCTCTGGCGGCGCCATATCCACAAGCCGTCATCTCAAAGCCACCACAACAGTTTAAACAACACCACTGTTAGCAATGTTGATCTTCGCAATGGCTGTACCAGAACTGGAGCCCAGCGACTCGATCTTCTTCACAACAGTTTCGTAGCCCTCAACAACCTCGCCTGGACAGGAAGATCAGATAAATGCCCTGGCACTAATCAAATGATAAAATACCGAAAACGACATGCTTGCTGTCGAGCCACGAGGTGATGACTGTGGTGATAAAAAACTGCGAGCCGTTGGTGTTCGCTCCGGCGTTCGCCATCGAGAGCATACCAGGCTTGGTGTGCTTGATCCTGAAGTTTTCATCTAGCAGCCGCATGATGCATAGGCAGCATTGGCCAATCGAAATCGAACGAGCGACTTACCGTTGAATGTCTCGCCATAGATGGACTTTCCGCCCGTGCCGTCGCCCTGCGATGTGATGACAATTAATTCCAGCGAATCATTTGCGATCTCGATCTCGTACGTACACTAGTGAAATCACCACCCTGGAGCATGAAATTGGGAATGATACGATGAAAGGTAGAGCCCTTATAGCCGAACCCGTGCTGGGCAGTGGCTAGCTCGCGGAAGTTCCTGGCTGTCCTCGGGACAACATCGTCATATAGCTTGAAGATGATACGCCCGAGGGGCCTGCCGTCGACGGTGATATCAAACTGCCAGCATGGTGAGCACATTACTCAAAATGGTAGGTTCTGGTGGCTTGATCTTACAAAGACTTTCCGGTTGGACATGATGAGAGGAGTGGTGGTGAATAGAGTGGTGGTGGATAGGGGAAGGGACATGAGGGCACGATCTATCCGATCTAACCTGTGACAATCGGTCACAATCGATCACTCTATAATGGATGGAGTAGACACACATCTCGGGTCGGATTACGTGGCAATAATTGTTTTAGCGCAGAACGCAGCACGTGGGAACACGGAGCATGCCCAAGAGAAAACATCAGAGACGCCCCAGACATAAACATTAACCCACCCAACGACTTACGCGTTGAATCCGCAGAGCTAAACAAGAGACCTTGGCGTTTCCGCATGTTGCTTGCCATACACAGGTTAGGTGTGCATTGTCTTTGCCCATTCATCTGCAGCGCTTGAAAAAGATAGACCTACATCATCCACATTATCCCTCACCCGCGGACTTTGCATCATTCACGTGCAGATTGTTGGCATTGTTTGGAAGATGATGTAGACCGGTCACCACAGTTGTAAATCTTCGCATGGACTGTTCGTCTCACAATAGCATAAGAATCATTTGCTTGCATGACTGTCGAGCCAACTTGCGGCAATTACTCGAAGAACGTTCGTTCAGTAGGAAGTAATCAGGAAGAACATTGATACCAGTGATGTAGGTGAACGTGTTTCATCCTTGGAATGCGACTCCCTTCTTGGAAGTCTCCGCAAGCCCGCCCGCTGTGTATCCCGTGCCTATCAGCGGTCATTTGATATATACGGATGGTTCTTAAATGGGAAGCCTCACTTTAGCATGACAACTCGATGATGTCCTTATTACCGACCTTTACATCGCATTCAATGCAAAACTTAGCCGGCTTGACAAGCTTGACCGTACACGACATGGCCACATGGCCTCATGACTGTGGCACGGTTCAGCCAGCTGAAATCTCACCAGGAGCTGAAAGTCACTCACGGTTTATGAGAGTGCTATTTAACGGAAGGACATCTCGCCCATTACTGCAGTGCATTCTCAGACGAGGTAAGACAGACCCATTGAAGACCCCAGGGACGAAGCAAAGCAAAAAAAAAAGTGCATTTCACGCCACACACAACCCAGAGGAGCGGTCCCGTGAAATGACATCATTTTCACGTGATCGTCGAGTTTTGGCAGGGAGCATGTTAACTTTGTCGAGATGCTGAAGCTGACGCCAAATCGCGTTCTCCACACTCGCTGTCATGCTCGGGGTTTGCTTGACAGCATATGGCTATGGAACCCCAGTCAAAATCCCGTATGGGCGGAGTGAGGCAAATTGAGGCGAATTCGAACATCGTAAGCGCCCCATTCTGTCCTGCCTTGCACGACAAATACGGACTGTTTCAGTGGGGTGGATCGAGAGAGATATGGGCACGTCGAGCGAGAACGGCACACCGCGCTTGCCCTCATTCTGCGTGGATCCGCCGCTCAATGAATTGCAGTAATAAATAAATAGATATGATTTCATTACATCAAAACTATAGTATGGCAAGTCACTATGGAACGCGCATATATTGGCCCTCCCTCTTTATCTGCTGCGTCCGCCGAGCCGCCCGCTGCACCGAACACCGAGCCGCAGGTAACTGCTCATAGAATGGTTACTAGTCAGTATTTGTATACGAGCTTAGTTGAGGCGATGGACGTACCGGAACACTTTCCCGACCTTACTCGATTCCAATCTAGTGCAAATCACTCAAATCCTAAATTGTAAGAAGTTAGCACGACACGGTCCAGATGACAATAACATGATCACTTACTTTCACGTGGGGAGGTACGAAAGGCAAGGAGGTACAAGAGGACAGGCTGGTGGTGTGAGGAGGGAGATGGTGGAGGTCGGAAGGAAAGATGGGTTTCCAAAACCAACTTGCTCGATATCTCTTATATAAGTGACACGAAGAGTACAAAGTGGTGTGCCCGACATCGACGCGTCATTGAGCCCATGTCGATGCGCGCCGACGCTGCTCATATGACCGACGCACCGATGTCGTGCACCGACGATGGGCGCAATGCCAAGACAATTGCCGACATTCTCATTTAGGTTGCACCGCTGTGCCACGATCTGCCCTGATCTGTCGCTCCGGACAAGAGCCCGTGCTGTCACACCCTTGCTGCAACCCGTTTTCCCCCACTGCACCCATACGGGATTTTCACTGTGACGGAACCCTCCTGCCTCCGCTGTCTTGGATCTTTGGCGGGGGAAGTCCCCCGATCTGTACGAGGAGTCCATCGAGGAGCTGACAGTGATCATTGCATAACGATCTCGATACCATCTCCTTGTACTGTGATACAGCCAACTTGTGGTGGACCGCACTGTGCGGAGCAACCTATGAGTAAACAGTGGACATCATCAAAAGACGCGCGATACGTACCGACATCAAGAACAAGACTCCAGGAACCATGGTAAATGTAAGCTCTTCGCGCGAACATCTTCTGCGAATGTGACTCGGAATCCGCGCAGGCAATCGTCGTAATTCCAGTGCATTCGTGAGTGGACTTCTCATACATGCTGTTTGCAAGGCCGAACATTGACACTGTCGGTATCACTAGGCCATACACCGTGCAGGTATGGAAACGTGTGTATCGCTCTCATTGTCTACCAATTATGATACTGATGCAGGCCTACACGATCTATCAATCTCCACTCTTGATGCGTACCACCTCGTTAGTCAGTGTGGCATTCAGCATGGTGCACAGCCGCCTCCAGCATTCCTCAAGTTCGTCCGCATCACAGTCGTAAGTGTCCCATGTTTTCTCCAGCCTGCACGTCACTGAGACGTGCTTCAGGCCGTCATTGTCATTCTAGGCTACGGTATGTACTCACTGTCAACATTGAGGTGAAGCGGATGCTTGACCATGGTGATTATCTGCTATGCCATGACCAGGCGTAATGATTAGTGAGTGCGTTTATGTCATCGCGCTTTTGCATGACATCTGAACGCAACTGAACAGTATTCTGCTATGACATGTAAGCGTACGTCCGTATCCCACCATCGTCTGTCGCTCACGTGCTGCAGCGTCCGTTTTCAGTAAGGCACTGACCTCCTCGCCACGAGGGTGAGCGTCCAGCCTTTTCGTTTTCTGCTGTGGGCTGACTCTATGTTCAGCGGGCGACGTACTTTCCACTGGTCGTGGCGACGTGTATCGTCGCGATCATCGCGTCCACACTCTGCTACGTCCTATCGCGCTGCCGCACGGGCTACTTGAAGTGCGCACCTTCCGATTTGTCGAAAAATTGCCAAGTTCTGCTCACTGTTGTTGTGCATTTGTGATTGCACAGCACGGACTCGACGATTTCGGTGCTGATGCTGTTCACGATTAGCACCGGCATCGTCGCGATGTAAGTTTGAACAGGAATGCGGGCGCATGCGTCACATCGACTTATTATGTATCGTACAGGCTGTACTCGTTGATGGCGATGGTGAAATTTCATGCACATACTTGTGATCCGGAATCATAATTTGACTGGATCGTTAGCCGGCAGCGCTGACCGATGCGTTCGAGATGATAACCAATTTCCTCGTCACGCACCGTGAGTGCCCCTCCCACCGACAAAGCTCATGCATGCATCGATTGAAATTCATCGTCACTGTCGCGGTCTACGTGAACGTGTTTATGGCCATGTACGTTTCCTGTGGGGTATGGCTGAATGGCATCGCTAATGCAGACGATATTGCGTTGTCAGGTTCAATGCGCGCAATATCCCTCACGGAAACGCCTACGCTCGATGAGCAGCTCCTGGCGGTCCACATAAAAATGGGCAGAAGTAGGCGGCCTCGCCGATGACTGGTCTCCCAACGGAGGTTGCGCACATCTGGATAGTGTATGAAGTGGTGAGGCACGAGCGCTGGCGCTGGCGCTGGGTCAAGTCTGCTCTTACCCCTTCCCCTCGCATCGTTCGAGTATGCATAGTGACCTTGCTCGCTCGTTTGTTCGTACATAGTCGTCGTAGCGCGCGTCGTCCGTGACGAAGTCGCATCATTTTCTGCAGAGTGCTTGTCTCGCTAGGCGCAGCTGAAGAGGCGTGGTGGGCGGTGCGTGAATAGCGGCCATGGATTTGGGCGTCGCTCCGAATCGACGATATCCGCATCGCCAGACTCAGAGGGTCCCTTCGTAAGCTCCAAACAAGCAGCGATTGTTAGAACATTATCAATACACCGATTGACAGGCGCGACGACGTCTCCGACAATGAAATGTGGGGCCTGACGACCATCAGTCAAAGTGTATCAAACACAGACCGTGTCTACGCTGTCACTCACAGAATGCTCCTTGCCTTGCCTAGTCCTCCTGCGAGACATGTGCTCCCCCTCGTGTCGCACACATCAGGTGCCCCTGGTTCGACGCCGCTCATGCTGCACCCCGCAAATTGCAGGAAAAAAATACAGCGTCGTTACATGAACTGTCACCGTATGTGTGAAGTTTTTCTCGTCGATGTCATATATCATTGATGTGAACTGTGGAAGCCACGTTATTGACTTGTTCATCAAAGACATCTTCCCATGCGGAGATTACATATATCGACGCAGAGTTCGTCGTGGCTCACCAGATTCTGTCTTTCACTGTTGTGTGCCTAGCCGACCATTGTTTCCGTGGCGCCATGGGCGAGCTCGATGCCACGTACGGAGCCGTGTTCATCGGAGCCTTCGTGTCCGCCGTGTGAGTTTTCTCGATTATCTTACGCAAGCTGAGGCGCTGAAACCCCTTCAGATTGTTCGGGGTGACCAATTTGCAGGCGTTTATTTACTTCCAAAGGTACTCGAGTGACGGAGTGTGGAGCAAGATCGCTGTCTGCTGGCTTTGGTGAGATTCATTAGTCGTTCCGTCTGCGCGAATGTTGACGCTACTCGGTGCAGGCTTTTAGATGCGGTTCACTTGATATTCGTCGTACACATGGTCTAGTACCTAATCACCAATTATTTTAATCCTTTAGAACTTACAGTCATTGTATGGACGTTCAAAGTAAGTGTCCTCTTTTTTTCTGAAGAGAGAGAGAGATCATTCGAAGACTGACAGCTACGAAACGTAGGCACAAATTGTTGTAAATGTGCGTTGACTGTGTGATCATCTTCTGCAGATGTAACTCGGAATTTGCGCAGGCGATCGTCGTGATCTCGGTGCATTCGTGAGTAGACATTCTCATGCATGCTTTTTGCAAGGTCGAACATTGACATCGTCTGTATCATTAGGCTATACACCGCGCGGGTATGGAAACGTATGAATCATTCTCATTATCTATCAATGCTATGATACTGATGCAGGCTATCGATGCGATCTACCCATCCATGCTCTTGGTGCGCGCCACCGGGCTAGTCAGCATGGCAGACAGCCACCTTTCAGCGTTCCTCAAGTTCCTCCGCGTCGCAGTCGTACGTGGCTCGTGTTTGTACGAGCCTACATGTCACTGAACCGTGCCTTAGACCGTCATCGTCATTCTAGGCTACGGTATGTGCTCGTCGTCGATATCGAGGTGAAGCGTGCGGCTTGACCATGGTGATTGTCCGTTCTGCTGAGAATAGGCGCAGTGAACAGTGTGTGTATCTCTGTCACCGCGCGTTTCGTCTGACGTCTCATTGCAGTTGTATAGCACTCTGCTTTGAGATGTAAGCGCGCCTCCGTATCTCACCACCGCCTGTCGATCACGCGCCTGCAGCATCCGCTTCCATGAATACACTGACCTCCTCGCAGCAAGGGTGAGCGTCCAGTCTTTGCATCGTCTGCCATCAGCTGACTGAATATCCACTCAATGGGTGACGTACTTCCCGTTGGGCGCGGCGACGTGCATAGAGGTGATCATCGCGTCCGCTCTCTGTTACCTCCTGCGGCGCTGCCGCACAGGCCATTCCAAGTACGCATCTTCCGGTTTGTTGACGGTGGCGAGTTCTACTTACTGTTGTTTGCATCTGTGATTGCGCAGGATGGACTCGACAATCTCGGTACTGATGTTGTTCACGGTGAACACTGGGATCATTACCAGGTCGGATCCTCCAGAAGTGCGGCGCGTGCACCAGATTGGCTTACGCTGGATCTGTACAGCCTGTGTTCGTTGACGGCGCTGGCGATGGTGAGCGTTTGCGCACAGAGTTTTGTGATACGGAATCATATTTTGACCGGATCGGTAGATGGCAGCGCTCCCACATACGTACGCCGTGCTGAGTGTCGAGTTCATGGTCAAGAAGCGTGAGTGTGCCTCCCCCGGAAAGGCTCACCCACGCATCGACTGACATCCATCATCGGCTGTCGCAGTCTACGTGAACTCGTTCATGGCCATGTACGTTTCCCGTGGGGTATGGCTGAATGTCGTTGCTGATTCAGACGATGTTGCGTTGTCAGGTTCAATGCACGCAATAGCCTACGGTGTAACGGGTTTACGAGCGAACTCGGCGCCGACCTGCACCTCCGCCCGATTAGCGGCTCCTCGCCATCCACGCGAAACGAGCAGAAGTGGGCGGCCTCGCCGACGACGGGTCTCCCGACCGAGATTGCGTATACTGGGATGGCGTATTGAGTTCTGAGTGCTGAGGTGTGAGTGCTGGCGCCAGGTCAAGTCTGCTCTTGTCCTCCCCCACATTGCTCGAGGATTGAGAGCCTTATTCGCTCCTTTGATTGTACTATCGTGGGCTCTTATCATATCTATCGTAAGTTAACATATATTGTATGTACTCGAGGTTAGCTCATAGTTCACAAAGTCGTCGTGATATGTGCACATGTGCAGAATAGTCCGTGCGGTCAGCATCCGAGGCCGCTTTGTTCGTTCTCATCTTCAAGTCAGCGCAGGCATCTCTCTGCGCGACGGGCAGTCGGGAAGACGCATGGCTGCCTAGGTTGAGTCATTACGCTGCAGCTCGAGCAGGAGGGACGGGTGCGCCGGCCTGACGCCGCGTCGACGCGTCCTGCTCTGATGTCGAGACCCTTGCAAGATACCCGCCCATACAATGGTAATCGCCTGCAGAAGAACATGCCCATAAGGAAGGACGCAAGAAAAGACTAAGACCCACATGAGATGAGCGATGTGCGCGGCTCACGCGTCGTCCGTGACAAACGCGCACCGTTTCGTGCAGGGTGCTCGTCTCGTCAGAGCCAGCTGGGGGTGCGCGGCGGGCCATGCACGGATAGCGCTATGATTATAATCGCTGGGCGCCGTTTGGGCATGCTTGTCTGGATAAAGGGGCGAGACGCATCAGTCAACGGCTCCCGCGCTCTGCATCCCGACTGATCGTGTGGTTCGTCGAGAGGCTTGAGTGTTGATATACATCCTACCACGGTGCGGCTGCTTGCTTCTGCCTGAATATCAAGGTTCGCTTGACGACAATGCGACGCGATGCGATCAAATATGTGCTCAGACGCAAACTGCGAACACCACCAAAACTTGGCGAAAATAAGTGTGTCCATGTTCGCCGACATGTAAGGACGAGACCATGCGCACGAGTGTGATTTCCCATTTCCGTGGTCAGAGTGTAGGGCTCCAACAACCTGCGCGTATGTGAGAGCGAGGCTCTGCATCGACTGGTGCGCTTGGGGTCCATTGAGTAAATTTTCGCTTGCCGTCGATGGTAGTGACTTGTCCGAGTTGACACGGGGACAGCGGGGTGCAGGCATACCAAGGTACCCGCAGATGGACGAAGTTCGTAGGCATAGAGGCATTTCCAGGGATTCCGTATTCAATATTCAGGGGTTATGAATGAGTAGGACAGGCTGGAGGATAAGCGCAAGCCCCCCCCCCGGGGGAGAAGTACGAGATGAAGACGTTCGTTGTTTCATTTGTTCCTTACGTCGCGTAACGACGTACAGAGAGGCGTGTAGTGTTACGTAGCGCACCTCGTACGTACATAGATGAGTCGACTGTTCGGATCCAGAGTGTTTGACGTTTGTCCATTCGTGCCTTGACGGATAGTGACCACGTCTACATCAACGGATGGTGGGAACAATGTAAGATCCGATCCGAGCGTGGAAGAGGTAAGATGACGCGCTTTTTCGATCGTCTCCTGCCAAGAAAACGCGCGTTGACACTGAGATTTCATTGAGTAGGGTTTCCGTGAAGGCCCAGGTCCAGGCCTCAGGGTCTTAGCTCTCGTTGTCGTGTCTTGCCTTGCCTTGTTGGGTAGTGTGCGGCTAATCCGGGATAATGCCTTTTTTTGGAGAGAACGAACGGACTGATATCCGAGCGGTGGAGAGATCTGTGGATGATTCGCGCACCGCGGATATCGTCGAGGTCGACGTTGGCGCGGATACTGTTTGCTGGTGAGCTGGATGCAGTGTGGCAGCTGCTAGCCCTGGTGGATGCTCGCGAAGTAGGCAAGATGATGCTGTCCACAGTTAATAGCTAACGAGTGATTGGAGGACAGACGGGGCGAAGTGATGCAGGCGGCCTGTTCGTGCAATGCACGACAGTGTCGGCTTTCATTGATGCGTATGTACTGACTGCGGGCGACACTTGCCATGACTGGAGTTTTTTCCACAATGAAGTGGGATATCTATACCCATCCATTGTCACAAGGGGAAATTGTACTGCACCCGGTCGAGATACGTCTTTGATGCCGCCTCTTTCAAGTGAATGTTAGTTCCTAAGATGAAGACTTACATTAGGACCCCGGCCGATAGCATGCAAGGAAAAGGCGGACAGCACGAGAGAAGACGCACAGGATGCAGATACGGCCAAAGAGGACCAGGGAAGATTAATGATTACCGGCAGAAGGAAATGAGATAGGATCCAACGAGGAGTTGATTTCATACTAGCAACGGTATTGCCGCCGCCATCGTGCGGAAAGTGATTGATGTCCCACGTCGAGAAATGAGGTGTCATATCTATTATCCATAACACCGTTTCACCGCCACAGGCCACAACACGTGGCTCTAGCCGTCATTAGCGCGCGTTACCATGTTAGGCGCCGGTACGTCCTCCGAGGTGCCTCACCGGCACCGTCCATGTTGTTCGCGAAACATCCCCCTACCCGCGCTATCCGGCATGACCCAGCTCGAGCAAAATTAGCAGCTACTATCTACGAGAGCCTCAACAAGACCACTATGCATGTCACAGAGCTCGTGGGACCAACGCTACTGGCCGTGTTTGCATGACGCTTCTTAGTATACCGCTCGAGAATTTCCTCTGGCCGACAGTCTGTTGAGTATGCTCTGCACCGTGTATGTATAATCATCCGCATCTATAATATCTGTACTATATACAACTTTAGGCAACCAGCGGAGTCTTCGCCATTAAAGCGAGCATCTCCCATCCGATGTTCGCACCGGTAATATGTGTGATCTCGTCTGGAAAAATGATTTGTAAGTGATCGCTCATAGCCAAAGATAATTTCATTACACTAACTCTGCGTGTTGTATCCTCCACACGATAAGTGCTATTGAACTGGGATTCGAAGTCAACATACGCAACAGGCACTTACCTGGTGTGACCTCGACAATATCCGCGCCGACGATCTTCAGGCCGGCTAGACCCTGGAGGATCTTTTTGATCTCCTTCATATAGTATCATTATGTTAATTCTAATTCATCTTTCGGCATAGACCTCATCTAACTTGCTATACAAATAGCGTCGATCCTCCGCATTTTTGGGCACCCACAGACGGGCATGAATTCAAGCTCGAGAAGCCAACGTCTTGCCGGGTACCTCTACAGATGGTCCCGCAGCCAGCTCTTCTGCTCAATGCATCCACCAATCCAGCATCCAGCGCGTCCACTGGTCCGGTGACCCTTCATTCGTTCATGATGCAGTCAATGACGAACAACAATGCTACCGAAGTGGGTACACGAGCCAGCGCGCCGGCAGCGCCTTCGTCAGCAACTGGCGCATGTTGATATGCGGCATCCGTGATTTGAGGGGCCTATGAACATGAGGAAGGCCATTCGCGGTGCTCGCCATCAAGGCGATGATAGTCAATAAAACATCATTTCCTCGAATTGTCAGCCAGAAAAGGCTCCTCGAGCTAAATGGTTGTGCTGCACATTGCAGAAGCGGCATGCTCGCTGTTGTATGGCTCTGAGAACAAGAAGTCCTAGCCGATGACAGTCGGAGTGAGTTTGACAGATAGACCATTTATTTATAATACAAGCGCGTAGTCGCCTGAACCAGAGAGTTGCACTACGAGCGTGGTACCGGAAACAAGACGGCAGAGAACGTTGAGGTCCAAAGTATCATGGCTTCGTCACCGTGTCACAGTGCAGCCCTGCTCGAGAGTCAAAGCCAGTCAATTACTACAGCGCGCGCGTTGCGCTGCCATGGACCAGGTCTCAGCGCTGAGAGTCGATGCGGCTACACTCGCCTCCATCAATGTCACCGTCGCTCCCACATCAAGACGGGCCGCGGCTGCTGCAGCTTCTCTTACGATTGCCAACATGGTCGCCTCAGAGAATGGCACAGCTGCGTTGCCGGATCAGCTCGCAAAGACTGCATAGTTTCGAAATGTGACGGACAAAAGGATTGGCAATTCGGACGAGCTGGGCATGCACTCACTTTCCCCCGAATCCCTCCGCGCGTGATAGATCCTGCTATGTATCTCTATGTGCGGAGTTGGCGAAAAGCCTGACGCGCTGACACTCCAGAGCATATCAAGGACGGTTGAGCCAATGCATAGTTGCCATGTCACACGAGCTGATCAGCACGAGGTGTACACAGAGACCGGGCTCGCGCAGATGCGGTCGTGTGGGGGCGATAGTTGAGCGCTGAGCATTGACAGGTACTCGTTTGTGGCCGGGCGGTGTGATAGAAACAACCCGGAAAGAGCCACTCTCAGCCACAGCCACCCACGACGGAGACACGTGGAGGGAAGGGGCGGTTACCATAACGAGCGTCCGCTGTTCCGCGGCCGATGAGAAGGCCGCGCACGCTCTTGTCCGTCGGTCTCTCCTCCTCCGTGTGCGCGCGAGGAGTTGCCCACCACACTTACTCATTATCAACGTACTCGTCATGCGGCCTGCTAGTCGCCTCGCTTGCTGCCCTCGGCCTTGCTTGCGCATTTGCGCATCCGACTGCCAGCGGCAACAACGTCGTCCGCCGTCGCAAGACGCTCGGTTTCGGACCAGTACTCCCACATTCCGTCTACCGCATGGAACCTCGCTACTCGCTCTCCAGCCTCCTCGGTGAGGCTACCGACCCATACGACGTGGTCCAGCGCTTCGTCGAGGACCTCACCCGCGATACTGCTGCGGCCAGCTCCTTCGTCATCCGCAAGGACTCGTACACTGACAAGAACACCGGTATCTCCCACGTGTACGTTTGCCAGTACTCGCACGGTGTCAAAGTCGCGGATGGCGATATTAACGTCAACGTGAAGGACGGTGTCATGCTCTCCTATGGCGACTCGGTGAGTGGCGATAACGTATCTACGTGCGAGCGCTCTGCTAACCTGCTTTCAATTCTACCGTGGCGCGGAGGAGGATCCATTTCTTGCTGCTTCGGTTAGAGGCCTGGCAGACGCCCACTCCGAGCATTGCGCCGGTCTGTGGTCCGAGCTCGAGACGCGCGCTGTGCAGGCTGAGGAGCTTCTTGCTCAACAACTTTGGCGGATGCGACACATTCCATCGAGAACGCCCTCGGCGACCTTCCGTACTTCTTCGACTGGAATTGCGCGCATGTCAGCACTCTGTATTTCATGGCGCATCACCGCTTTTTCGCCGCGCTGGACGTGGATGTGCTCAGCGATCCGACGCAGGCGCTCCTTCAGTTCATGATCGCCACGACACCCAATGCGTCACTCGCGCAAGACATCATGGAGAACCCTGCGCCTTTCTTGGCTAAGATGGCGCCTACATGGGAGATGCAGTTTGTCGGCGGCCAGGGTTCAATTACCGTGTTGATTGACAACGTCCCCGATGCCGTCAGCCCCGTCAAAGCCAGGCTCGCATTCGTGCAGGTCCCGCAAGGCGAATCCACTGCACTCGAGTTCGTCTGGAAGGTAAGCGCTGCACGATCGCATTCTAGGAATCGAATTGCTAACGTCACGTGCAGTTCGAGGTGGAGATGCCGGACAACTGGTTCGAGACTGCGGTGTCAGCTGCGTCGCCGCATCGCCTCGTTTCTGTTGTCGACTGAGCATCCGATTCTCCTATTCCGGTACCTAAGCTACTATCATCTCCGGAGTACGCGACGTACAACGTGTTTGCGTGGGGCATTAATGGCCCTTCTGTGGGCAACCGGTCGATCCAGAAGGAGAACTACGATGTGCTCGCGAGCCCTATCGGCTGGCACTCTTTGCCGTTCGCGAACGACCCGCAGTCGATCGCGAACAAGGTGAAGAGCGGCCCGAACGGCGAGAAGCTCCGCAACACGACGACGACTTGAGGCAACAACGTGTTTGCGCACGAGAACTGGGAGGGCGTAACGCATGGGAGCTGAACTACCGCCCGGACGCAGGTGCCTATCTGGCGTTTGACTACAAGTACGTGCCGACGCAGACGGACCGCACGGATGCACTTGGCGAGGCAAAGAAGTACGTCAATGCGACGGTTACGCAGCTTTTCTACACGAGCAACCTCGTGCATAACCTGTACTACCGGTATGGCTTTGACGAGGTCTCGGGCAACTTCCAGCCGCACAACTTCGGACGCGGCGGCGAAGAGAATGATGCGGTCATCGCGAATGCACAGGACGGCAGCGGGTGAAGGCCAGGAGATTGGCTTTAGACTTGCAATGGTAATGTCCATGGCAGTTGGTTATCGATTGCCATCGCTGACCATCTCTAGATGACTTTGTAGAGGATCACCCAAAGACTGATTGGGTCGGCAACTGGTGCGCTCTATCCCTTAAATTCGGCGCGTATATCGACTCAATTGTTGTTTAGCAACGAGCTGAATGCCGGATATGCCACCGATGGCTATGCGCGAGTGGAGGAGACCAGCATCAGTGTGATCACTTTAAGTCCCCATCTGATGATGTCATGAGGTCAGTCTTACAGTCCCATTTCAGCAGCTTTGGTGTCGGAGAGCTCAGCACGACTTATACTATTGCCGGAGGTGAGTGTTCTGTGAATTAGGTTCGTTCATCGCATTGATGAGCCTTTTAGCATTCTCTGAGCATGTTCCGTCCTTCACATCGTCCGTGTACCGAGTACTTCGCAGCAGAAGAACAAGCCAATGCTTCTCCATACTCTCGGTGATGGACGGTGTGTGTACTTCCTCCTTGGTCAAGGAATCGGGAGTTGACAGACGAGCATAGTGATGATGCATACTTCCGCGCTGCCGGGCAGTTCACCATTGCCGCAACAAGCCTCGAGTCCAAACTGACGGCTGCTGCCAAGATCGATCGTGTCTTGACTGAATGCGTCGTCCACGTATGCATGCACCCCTTGATTTTGGGCAGGAGTATTCACCATGTGCGCTCTTTATAGGCCCGTCCCGTGTACCTTATGCTTTCGACCGACCTCACATACGAACGCATTCCTGCGTATCGCTTGAAGACGCCTCTCCGTGCCGAGCTACTCGCAAACGATCCTGACGTTGAGGCATTCGCACAGGACAAGATTGTCAGGCTGGTCGACGAGGCTTTGTTGACGCCTGCGCGATCAGACGTGACGTGAAGAAGGAAGCTGCTTGAGCTAGTCAAGCGGACGGGATTCCCCGCGTACGCTGCGCCAATGGGCAAGGTCGCTATCTATGAGCAGTACGAGCGATACAGAGGAGTATGTCTTCTCCGTCTAGGTTTCTGATCTCAAGGATTTATTGGCGTTGAACAATCTATGTCGTTTGATCAGCTACCCAGAGATCAAGGAAAAGGTCGGGAATGCGAAATTCATCCTCTCATTTGGTGCGCTCAAGAGCGACTTCAACACTGGTTACTTTACATACCATATCCCTGCGGGCCGGACCATCGAGGTCCGTCGTTCGTTCCCCTCACTATCCACAGTTCTAATATGATTGCGTGGCACACGTTTAGCTGCACTCCGCGAGCACTACAGTGCAGTTTGCTGGGTTCCCAGGCATTGGCATGAAGCATCTTCTACCTAAGCTTACTGAATGGTTGCGGCCCATGAAAAAGGGTGCTTTATTGCTCCAGGTGCCGTATTTCAAGTACCTTTGTCCGAAGGAGGACAACGAAGATATTACGCAGTCCTGGCTGTGACTGCGGATGGGTGAATTCTTCCGTCTGAAGGATATCATCGTTGCAGAGACGGGCACGTCTAGCTTTGGTGTGCTCGAGGTGCCATTCCCGTCGGATGCGATGTTCATCAGCCAGATCGTGCGGGGTTCGATCGAGTGAACGGTCGGTGTGACGCTGGGCTGTGCCCTCGCAGGACAAGGCGAGGACGATCCTGTTTGTTGGTGGTGGCAGTCTGTGTGTCTCAGACTCTTCCAGACCTCAATGTTTCTGTTACTGATGAATGCTTTCCAGGCAACTCACTGTGCAGGAGCTGTCCGTGATGCTCCGCTCACACATGAAGCCTATCATTTTCGTGCTCAACACAGTGGGTAAACGATCGAGAGGTAACCTGCGCAGTATGCAGTGCAAGTACAACGACATCTCAAACAGGTGAGTAAATACCCCGTTCGTGCTATTCGTCCCGATATTCTCATCCATTTCACAGGAGATGGACGAAACTGCTCGAGATTCTTGGCAGTGAGGAGGGCAAGACCTGTCAGTCATACGAGATCTCCACAAAGACGGAGGTGTCGAAGCTGCTGGACGACCCGAAGTTCGCCGCGGCGGAGAAGTTTCAGCTTGTCGAGCTGATTATGGACCCGCACGATGCGCCGCAGGCTCTGAAGCGCCAGGCAGAGCTCAGCGGCAAGACTAACCGTTACTTCGTGGTGTTACGGGGGGGGGGGAGGGTTTGGGCGAGGCTGTCTAATGCGAAAGTTGCACGACGATGCAGAATAGAGTCCAGAATTGTAAATGCAGACCGTAGCAAGAGTACCCGCTTTTTGTTGGTCATATACGTTGTACGCATACTAACCAAATCAAACAGTTTCTGAATATCATGTCTGCGTTGGCCGTGAGTATCCGACCGTGAGTATCCGACCGTGAGTATCCGACCGTGAGTATCCGAATTGCTGCCTTGCTCATCCAGTACTCTCCTACATATTTGATCGTCGCCACTATCCATAGTACCTCACATAAATTGGCAGACTTGTAGGACCGCTGCAGTATCCTCTGTGCACACCGCAACCTCCACTCTGTTCGACCTGGCGTCTTGGCCGTAGGCTTTGTGAGTAGTTCATCGGTTCAACGCGGATCGTGAGGTACAAATGGGCGTTAATTCAATCGTATATGATATCTGCTGATGCAGCTTGCATGTTGCTTTCACTATAGTATGAACAATCAATCCAGTACGTGACGACAATCTTCAACGCGGATCGTGAGGTACAAATGGGCGTTAATTCAATCGTATATGATATCTGCTGATGCAGCTTGCATGTTGCTTTCACTATAGTATGAACAATCAATCCAGTACGTGACGACAATCACCATCATAAGCCTTTCTCCGTCATTTGTCTCTTACATTGAGATCAGATGGAACAGAGGTTGGTGCATTAGGTGCTTCCGGCCTATCTTCCCGTGGTCAGACGGTTTCTAAGTCTATTATCTCTAATTGAGCTGACGTAACCCATCGGAAATGTTGTAGACGCACCGCATTTGCGAAGAACTGAGCGCAGGCGAGCTCAGCAGCAAACGTCTCGCGATCGCCTCAAGGCTGAAGGATTAGATGAGTATGGCCAACCTCTCAACGTATGCCCCACAGATCAAGTGCTCAATACGGTGTCGACGGCGCGCGAGCAAGTAGATTCAGCACCAGCGAGCAACAACGAGTATCATTCTTCATCTCTTGATGCTTTTCAGTCGGCCAGGACGACATTCTCCTCATCAGCAAGCTCTCCGGCTCATTCCATAATACCTCCTGTCCAGGAAGCGATTGATGATCCTCGCATCGCTCATTCGAGGGCTGATATGGAGTTTTGGACAACATATATTCGTCATACTATCGCTTTATTCAGCTTCTCATCACCCCTCACGTTTATTTTGAACCCAATGGGTGCAGACGAATGCGTTCCAAGAAGGGCAGATCAGATCACGCGTGCCAATGCTGGGCCCTGTCTATTGGATGTCGATTGCAGAAGTAATCTTCCTTTTCTCGAACATGAGAACTGGATCATATCTACGATTGCTGGCCTGCAAGCCGATCATCAACTTCATAATGACAGTCAACTCAACCATCGACAGACAGAGCTCGTCGACTGTCTCCATCAAGAGTTAAGTTGGTTGGAGCATTACCGATCACAGGAATGGAATAGACAGCGAATGCCTGTTGCCGCTGCTCCTGCTTTTGCTACAAAAACCAGCATTCATGTTGACACCAGTGAGTCCTGTATCGAATCGTAATGCACTCCCGTGCTCATAAATACATTCTACAGCGCCTTATTTCAACATCTACGATCGTCACATGAGCCCACTCGTTTTCGCATACTGCATTGTCGCTCTTATTATGAGCCTACTGCAAAGGCTTCCCCGTAGAGGAAGCAAAATACTGTTGGCCGGCCTACGAACTATTGTGCGACTCTCATTGACTCACGAAAGGGGCAGGTCCACTGACGAGCACCACACAATCTTGGAGGAGCTATCGAAAGACATTCGCACTATACTCCACCGCTTCGACCTCAATCCACGTACACATGCCTATGCCTGTTGTCCGAACTGCTTTGCACTCCATGAACGCCAATCTTGCCCCCAGTCTTGCACTCATCAAGAAACCTCTGAAAGCAACCCATGTGGAGCCAAGTTGTGGCGCACTCGGACAATCAGGGGGAAACAGTTTGCATTCCCCAGTAAGGTCTTTCTATATCAAGACATGAAGGAATGGATGGCGCGACTACTCTCCCGTGATGGGATCGAGAAAGCTATGGATAGTGCCAACGAGCGCGCCCAGGCAGGCCCAAAGCATAAACAGGCAGACATCTGGGATGCACGGGTGTTCCAGACGTTCAAGGGCCCGGATGGCATACGACCGTTTGTGGATGCCCCTTCCAACGAGGGAAGATATTTATTCAGCCTGTCTGTCGATGGATTCAACCCTTTTCATATGAAGATCGGGAAGCAGAAGAGCTCCGTCACAGGAATATATATGGTGTGCCTGAACTTGCCTCCTCATCTGCGTTATTTGCCCGAGAACACTTTCCTCGTGGGCATCATTCCTGGGCCAACAAAGTCATCCCTGGAGCAGATCAATCACTTCTTGAGACCCCTCGTCGATGACCTTCTCACGTTTTGGAACGCCGGAGTGTTCTATACTCGCACAGCTGCATATCCCTTGGGACGGCTTGTACGATGTGCACTCATACCGTTGATCTGTGATCTTCCAGCAGCACGACAGGTGTCCGGTCATGGCGCTCACAGTTCTACGTACTTTTGCAGTTTCTGCAAATTGAGACTTGACCAAATCGAAAACCTTAATCCGAGCACATGGCCGAAGCGCGACCCCAGGGAGCATCGCAGGCATGCGGAGGAATGGCAAGCGGCTACGAACGCGGAAGCGCGTGCCAGTATTTTCAGAAAACATGGAGTTCGTTGGTCTGAGTTGCTCCGTTTGCCATATTGGGATCCTATCGCATTCACTATCATCGACACGATGCACAACCATTACTTAGGTTTGCTCAAAACACATTGCAGGGAAATCTGGGGAATGAATGTTGATATCGAGGATGGCGACGGCACCTACGTTCACGACTACAAGACACCTCCTCGCCCATCGGATGTAGAGTTGAATGAAGGCATGCAGCGCCTGTACAATGGTACTGTCAAGGAACTAGCTGGATGCAGGAAAAATGTGCTTTGGCACCTGTGCTTCGAGCACGATCTTCAGCGGGCAAAGAAGAAGAAGCAGTTGCTGGACAATCTAGTAAGATGGGTGAGGCACACAGTACATCATTGTGACGGGGAGCTTTGCTTACAGCATTACTTGCAGCGAGTGCAAACTGGCTACGGCATCGCTGAGAGCACTAACGCTCCAAATCCTTCTGACGAGAATCACAAATCGACATCGCCATCCCCTATAGACGTGCAGATTAAGAAAGCAGAACAGAGTCTGAAGAGAGGTAGTCAACCGAAAACGATCGCTCGATCTCCAAAGGCGGTATTAGTTGCCATGTGTACCGCGCGGGATTTAGATACTTCTGGAGTTAAAGCTGTGCTTGCTGGCCGGTTGGTGGAATGGGTAGGTATTTAGCTTGCTCTTTCAGGTAGCATTGTGTAGATGATGTATTCCACCACCAAAAAAGCAACTCCATGCCGGGCCAAGCAAGAATGTAAGCGAGAGACTCAGCTTTTATCGATTTTCCTTGCTCAAATTCTGTTAGGAAAATAGCACGTCTCCCCCAACCCCAGTGGGGGCAGGAGTGAGTACTCTCTCCAATACGTCACCTCACACTGAGTATGCATACTGCTCCAACAGTCAACATCTGCGACAGCCACGATGGTGAGTGATCGGCGGCTACCACAAGTTCCACTCACATATCATTGACCAGCTCACAGCGTCCACACACCATCGTAAATCGAGCAATAGGGACGCTTCTAGTGTAGTTTTGGGCCGCGACACGCTCACACAGGTTCACGAGGATATGAAAAGGACTCAGCTACCTTCATGGATTAGCCCTGCACCGTCCAATATCGGCAGCGAACAGAGGGGGAAACTATCTGCGGATCAATGGTTTTCAGCCTGTTCTATCCATCTTCCAGTGACATTGGTGCGGCTATGGGGACATGAGCAGGGAAGAAAACAGAAGATGCTGGAGAATTATATGGATCTGCTAACAGCTGTGATAGTTTGCAGCATGCGGGAAACATCGCATGAACACATCCTCGTCTATAATGCGTCATTGATGCGATATTTACGAAGCTTGAAGGAGCTGTACAAGGAAGCTGAAATCAAACCCAACCATCATGTTGCCGTACATGTCGGTGAATTTCTTCAAGCATTTGGCCCAGTTCACTCAATACGCACATTCTTCTCCGAACGGATGAACTACCTCCTCATGAGGCAAAATACGAGTGGCAAGTTTGGTGAGTTGTGATACACTTGTCAACTCACCACGCTTTTACTAATTTCATTTAAAACCTGTGCAGGAGAACTCGAACTGACATACTTGAACCATGCATGTCGTGCATCTAATTTACGGGGCCTAATACAACGGGATGGTGTTCGTCAAATCACAGAGGAGTTGGTCGGAGTATATGATGCTGTGTATCATGAGGATCGCAGGGGCACCAGGCTGCGAGACTCGGTCATGATCAATGCATCTCCACTTGGAGTGCATGGAAAGCGCACAAAGGCGATGACCATATCAGATGCAGAATTCGAAGCATTGTTGCATCTGCTGAATTTGGAACTCGGACAGGAAATATATGTCGATGTGCGGTCGCTGCGCATTGTTCCAGGCCGCGTACACATTCGCAACTCGGTAATCTCATGCAAGAAGATATTCATCAATGGTGTAACATATCGCCCCTACTCAGCGTCGCCGAATGACAGTAACGTCGTCTTTACCCATCCCCAGATCAGGGTTTCACGGGCAGGAAGGGTCAAACAGATCTTCACGCATACGAGGCATGATACTCAAGGCCACGAGATCCAGGAATCATTTCTCATTGTAGAGTGCCTCCAGGAGCTAACGGAGACCGATCTTGTCCATGATCCATACCGCCGCTTTCTGCACGCAGGCGGACGGTTATGCTATGATTCATATCTGGCAGATGTCATAGTGATACGGCCTACAAGGGTGATATCTCACTTTGCCAAGACTCCTATGATAGTCCCTGGAATATCAAGATCCTGCGTACATGTGCTAGCTCTTGATCGGGTGCGTGACATATGGTGCCAATTTTTGGGCCCATTAAACTCTCACTCCTTCATGAATATGCAGATGCTGGACCTGGTCTCTCCGATGCCGGATTCTGATGAGGAGGCGGAAGGTGAAGGTGGAGAGGATGATGGGCCCATTGAATTCTGGGAGACTCTAGCAGGGTGATATGATGATGATCACTGTTACGAGACGTCTGTCGCACCTGGTTTCTCATATAATCGAAATATATCATGAGCATCCAAGCCTGTGCCTTAATGTCAATGATGCTGCAAGCACAACATCGTCGGGCACTGATGGAAGAACCCGCCGGCGCAGCTTCTTGGGTCAGCAGGCATGACGAACACTGTCTCGGACTCTCAATTTTCTGAACGCCCGTGCTGCCATTCTGCTTCCTTCACTCGAGGAGGACGTCATCGACGAGAAAAACCTGGACAATGAGGAGCCTTTGGAAACCGCCGTCTTCGCGAATGGCCCTCCTTGCATAGCGGGCGAGTTCTGCAGTGCATTAGACACGCTGTTTGAGACGCTGGATGAAACTCAGTCATGGTACATCTTCTGCATCAATACGAACAATTCACAGTTACCGGAATCAACGCGTATTGCGTTGGCCCTATGTATGATTATCCAATTTCTTTCGAAGCGAGTCGTGGTGGCATCCTTCGGAGACCGCACGCGGCTTATTGAACCTACTTCTCAAACCTGAGTTGCTATTGATTCAGGAACTTAAGACAAGTGAATAGTGACCTAGCCGAGTCTAACACGTCTAGAACGACTAATCAGATATAGAGTACGCGTCTGACAATGGCATGAATCGTGAGTGATCTGGGTCGACGAGGGGCCCGAATAACGCATTGAGAGATCGGGTCGTGATTAGGATTGCCAGGTGGTCATGAATTGCGACGACTGCATGCATAGAAGCGCATATATCAGCTCGCTGCCACCGCACGCTCAGAAGACGCGATTCAAAGCATCGGCGGCATTCGTGGACTGCAATCAATGGCGACAGCTCAAACCATGGTCCACGGATGGAGAAATGCTGGGGCTGCCACAACGGCCACGCACTGATGACATTCTGCACACCCAGCTTTGGTATACGACCGTCGACAATTTGTGGCCTTCATATGCATGAAACTGGCTGAAATCCATCAGCGGGCCCCCTTGGAGCAGTCAAAGAAACAATACACCCGTCCGAGCATTGCTACGGCCGGCACGCCTGCGCCTGGCCCGAATAGGCCAAATGCCAGTGCACTCCAGTGCCCAGGCACTGTGCATTATGGTAAGCAATGATCGTGAGCAGCTCGGGTTCGCGTAATACGCACTGAGGAACAGGAGTGAGTTTCACTTGCGCGAGGGCGTTCGCGAGCTCTGCAGGCCGGTCCGCGCACAGCTTACCTTCCGACTCGGACGAGCTCATTGACGCGTCGTCGAGATGGGTGACGGAGTGATCCTGCGAGGACATACAAGTCAATGGACGGGCTAAGGAGCGAACTGTTAATGCATACCTCGTCGACGTGTTCCTACGGTGGAGATATGATACGATCAGCCTTCACAGTGGCGACGATATACGTAGACGTGTGATGCACCTTCTCGGACTCCTCCAGAAGCTTGCTCAAGTTCTGTCTGCCGACTTGCAGGCCATGCTGGTTCGTCAGCGTCAACTTTGACGTCGGCGAGCGCACGTGGCAGAAAGCGGTTGAAGACTGGCAGTGGAGAACGAAGAAAGTCGGCGTCATCGGCTCGGTCAGTATTCACTTTTGCATAACGGCTACTGTGCTGGAAAGTGCATGTCTGGCAGGGCTCGAGTGTGATTCAAACTGTTGCAGCGCTACAACCGCACGTCGGTAGGATGGTTCAGTTCGTGCGTGGGAAGACTTGGGTTTCGCCGCCATTCACTCGACAGAAGCTGGGAGAGCTCCTTCAGCGTGACACGGATGCTGAGAACTGTAGGTTATTTTTGTTCATAGTTATGTCGGGTCTTACACTGACATCAAAGCAGTTGAATTCAGTCAGGCGGACAAGGAGGCATTCAAGGACGAAGAGGTGTACAAGCAATTCCGGCATGAATTGGAATCTGCGCTTCAAGTATGCTCTGATGATTGTCATCTGCACGTACGGGGTCAATTGATGCCCCTACTATCTAGTCCGACCACTGTGTCACTCTGCGAGGTAGCACGCGACAGACAAAGGCACGTCAGGAACTCACGGAGAACATGAGGAAGAAGTTATGGAAGAAACCGTGGATTTTGGATCACTGTATGCATGCTTTCGGTTCTAGATGACCTGTGATAATGATTGCGGTGCGCTAGTGCTTCCCGATTTTGGGGTCTCATGCAGGCGATTGACACCTGGACCTGGATACTTGGAGGTATTGTGTGAGGATAACGTACGCGATAAATCACCTCACGTCAGACTTGACAGTGATGAACGCGTATGGTGTAGCGCAAAGGTTCTGAGCATAGATCGCAAGGACATAAGTTCTTGTGCGCTATCGAGCCATCCCATGATGAGCTGCCCTCTCCTTGTCCAGGAAACGGCTCAGCGTATGAGTGGAATCCACCAATGTCCTCCTCGAGCGGCTGGGTGTGCACTGTGAGAATGCTCCTAGCAAGGTTTTTAAACGTGTCACGCAGGTTGATGAGATTTGTGCATGCTGTCCTCGCTGGCCAAATATGTAGAGCCATCCACCGCCTCACTTGGCTCGTTCAAGTTCTCGCCATGTGGGCAGAGGGAGCACTTGATGCAGAGGCAAGCACGAGGAATGTGAGCCGGATGAACACACTGACGCATGCACCAATCTCTGACAGGGAACAAGAAGTGGTGTGGCGCAGCAGATGGGAGGTGCAATGGGGACCGCGCGGTGCATGAAGGAATATCTGAATCGAGGTGCAAGTCACGTGACCTTCGTCCAACGTGAGCAACTCCACCCTCTTCAAGCACCTGTGGGATGCGGCGGGCAAACAGTGCAGGATGGTGTGGAGACTGTGCTGTGCTGTGGAGAGCACGATGCATGGGCGGCGGAGAAATGATCTGGAGCCAGACGTAAGTCACGTGACCTTTATCCTACGCGACAAACTCCTGCGGGATGCGGTGGGTGGAGGATGAGTGACCGGTAAGACTGGTGAGTTCAGACCAAGGCCATCGGGAACACTGATAGCAAGTGAGCTTGGGAGCGACCAGAGCAAAGAGGGCATCAACGCACCTGTAAGAACATGTGCGAGTCCACAGGTGAGAAAGTAGCCTAGGGGTGATGCAAAAAGAGATGGGAGAGATGGCATATCCTTTGCACCAGGTTTGAGGGAAATGCTTTTTTTGGCTGGCCCGCACAGGTCAAAGGCATACAATGACTTGTCCATGCGGTTTCTCTCGAAGAGAAGCCACACCGGGGGTCTGAGGCATACTCTGACACTATCCCGGTGGTGCCTTTGCAAAAACCCCCTCCCCTGACAAAAGGGCAGCAGAGGTGACGATGGTGACGCAGAGGCGGCAAGGACGGCGGCGGTGACGATGGCGGTGACGCAGAGGCGGCAAGGACGGCGGCGGTGACGCAGAGGTGACGCAGAGGTGGCGAGGACGGCGGCGGTGATGCAGAGGCGACGATGGCGAGGTGACGCGGCTCCACCGATGAAAATTTTCACGGGCGGTTATCCGAAAATCAAAAAGAAAACAGAAATTCCCAGTCAGGATTATCAATTACCCACAATGGTAACTCAAAAATGCTGCGGTTATCGCTAGTTCCCAAATGCCCTTTGTTCCGAAAGATATCCGGCGCATCACTCCGCGAGGCATCGAAACAGTTGACGGGAAACATATTGATGTCGACGTCATCATATGTGCAACCGGTGCGTCTTTCCCTCGACCGTCTTTCACGATTAAATGATTGTACGCTCTGTTCCACAGGCTTTGACATTTCTTTCCATCTCGATTTCTCCATCACTGGCCGTGGTGGGCTGTCTATCCAAGAGAAATGGACCCCGCATCCCTCGACGTACCTCTCCATGTGCACAGACGGATTTCCGAACTGGTTCATGGCATTCGGCCCAAACTCGGTACTTGCTGCCGGCTCGCTGCTCATATTGCTGGAGCGCCAGGTCGAATATGCGGTTGCAGCAATGAAGAAGATGCAGAGAGAAAGGCTGAAGAGTATCAAGGTAAAGAAGGAAGCAGTGAGGGATTTCGATGAGTATTTGGAGGTGTGTTACTTTTCCGCATGAATTGTAGGGAGTGGGATATTGATTTCGTCGCTGTGTGAAGAACTATTTCCCGAAGGTACGTATCAACAAGAAAGGTTGCTATCAGAGATCGCTAAGTCTACATTTGTGCATCTTCCAGACCGTTTTCAGCGAGAAGTGCAGATCTTGGTACAAGATGGGTACAGAAGATGGACGGATTGTGGGCCTCTGGCCAGGTAAGAGCACCTCCAATCCACATTCAACAGTGGCTGATATCTTTCAAGGCTCGTCATTGCATGGATTGCGCGTTCTCGAGCACCCGCGCTGGGAGGATTTCAACTACGAATCTGCCGACGGCGTTCACAATCGATTCTACTGGCTCGGTGATGGGCAGACATGCAATGAGAAAACTATGACAGGCGACCGTGAGCAGCTGATCTTGGTTGTGGTTTAATTATGATTAATGCGCTTGCATCAGGAGCATGGTACCTGAATGACAATGAAGTAGACATACCTCCCAGTGAGTGTCCCTGACATTTGTGTTGCTGACCTATCGTTGATGCATCTTACAGTTGCGGCAGATCAGCGTTTGAAGTGCGCACTGTAACCGCGACTGTGGATCGTCAATATCATGCTTCGCGAATCCTTTTTTTATTGGAAAGTGGACGGAATACTAACCATCGACGTCGAATTTGGTGTGTCGTCGCGTTCCCGGCACGACGCACAGTGCTTTTTTTTCGAATAATCGCAATCGCAAAGTGTATATCAATGAATTACAGTGATTAAGATCCAAACTGGTCGATATTTGATTGTACATCATTAGAACCACCTCAACAGCTGCAGTCGAACGATGACAGGCTCGCAGGCGATAGTATATACGCATCCAGCAACTGCCATCCAGTAGCATGGTCCTCACTGGTATTCCGCTCCATGAGGGGCCAAGAAAAGGAAGCAGCTCACGCTCACATCACTCCTCGGTCTGCATACTTGCAAACAACGGTAGAAGTACACGACGACGCTCATCACTCTCGGCGCATGTATCAGTGGAGCCTACCGTCCTGTGCACGGCTTATGCACTATGATGCACGCATACGGGCGAAAGAAGGAGGAAAGGACGGCACGAGGGAAGGGAGGGACTACGCCGCTCGCGACTCACCGAGACAATCAAGGAACCAACATGCACCCCCTGGTGAAGTGTCCAATGTGTGAAGGGACTGCGGTCGCGCCATCAGCTGAAACCTCCTGGCGGAGCAGAGAGAACGTGGTGGACTCACATGTACTAGCGTGACAGTGTCATTGCGATGTGTCACCCTAGACACTCAGTACTCATCCTTCGCGTACATTGACCCACTTGCTGTGCCGCATCACGAAGAACCGTCGAAGTCGAGCGCCAAGGTACAGCTGATAGGCACGCCAGGAGCAATATTGATCCATTCACGTCCACGAGTAGGAAGGGCCTCGTGGTCGGCGTCGGCGTCGATCAGCCAATTCAACAGCTCGACGTCCTTGCTTGCACGCCCATCAAAGTAAGTGAGCGCGTCAAGGTGCATCATTGCGGGGATTATCTAAATGCGTCGACGCGATATCCCAGATCTTCCAGAGTCAGTACAGTAGTAGACTGTGAGTGATGGAGGAACGATGATATGCTGACACGCCGAGGGTTCTTGACGAGTGAGATGGGGGACATGCACTGGAGTAGTTGCGCGCGATGGATTGAGCACGGAAGTACTGCTCCCCATCTGGAGTGACGCTAGCCTCAGGCTGCTGCACGTATCGTCCACACCCACAAAAGAGAACGAAGCGCGAGAGCACCGCGCGCTGCCCAGAACGGGAGCGAGCACGGATCGTTCATCGTCTTCACCATCGCACACACTTGGTTCCAGCCAGAGAGGCGCATTGCAGTCAGGACGTGCACAGTAGTGAGACCGAGTCTTCCATGCGATCCTCGGCTTGTTCCCGCCCACCCCAGACATCGACAACGTTCGCCCTCTCGAGCATTTCTCCCGCGGTCACTTTCATCGGGAAGGTCTATCACCACCTGTTAGCACGTCGCTAAAGAAGACGGCCTGTGCGCGCGTAAGGGAAGAACGACTCGACTTTTCGCCTATTCGACCAGTCGAACGCCACAACGCACTCAGTCCGTCGCAGGCTAGGGCCACCTATACGCCGAGCACGAAAAAGACCAACTTCGGACGTGAATGCGACGCTTGAGCACCGCGAAAAACAGATGGCGGCGTAATATCAGTCCAGGATGGACAGTAGTAGCGGATTGCGCTGCTGGACGGGATTCGAGCCCGAGCGTGCGAAATACGCGCATCGCCGTTCACACCATGGCCACGAGGACGCGCCCTGGATGGAGCGCTAGAGGGCGCGCAGGCAGCTCGTCGATGCAATTCAGCCAGGGCCTAACGACTCGACGGAGGCCGAGGAATCGCTCTGCTTCGGACCAAGATGGAATCTATATTTGGGATGCGAGTGCAAGTGTGGTGCGATTCGTCGAAGGAGGGAGAAGCGACGAGCGACGGGTCGGCCAAGTGGGCCGCGTTTCTGTCTGTCTAGCGTATAAATAGTAGCCAATGCCTCCGGCCGCAGTGAGTGCTGCTAGGCCTGCGAATAAAGCAGTATTCGACTTCTTCGGCGCTGCCTCGGTGGAATATCTCCTGAAGGCAGGATTACGGAAGGTGCGAGGTGCCCCAGCGTTAACGGCCCTGCAAGATTGAAGTTGAATCTGGGATTGAATCTGGGTCCGATTATGCCGCATTAAGGTGTGATCCCTTGTCACATGATTGGGAACATCTTGAAAACATGCTGTGATTATTTGCATTGAAACGTGTTTTTTGTCTTAATGCATGCTGCCATGCCATCGGGCTGTGTCCAGACAGCACATTGTAATTGCATTATGAATTCCTCATGGTATACATGCTGGCTGCATCACAATTTCATTTTGAATGTGAAGAGAAAGATGCCATGATGTAAATTGCGTGACATTTCGCTGACACATCAGGGATCATTTTGAGCACATTTTGAAAACAAGCTCAATGATCCCACGTTGTTCCTCATCTGGCCATAACAGGCACATCGAAGGAACATTTATAATGTTATCACAAATATTCCATATTATTGGTGTGACGAACATTGCAGTTTTATCTGTAGCATAATTAAAATTTTCATTCACTGATAGCAGAATGTTGCCATGTGGATCATTTGAAACACACAGTGTATGAATGCTGGCGTATCATTCTGGACGAATTGGTTGATCAGTTCAGTATCTTTACAAATGATCCCGTTGCAATGTGTGACGGAAACATCAACAGGTCATTGTGACTGTGACCATGATGTGTTCACGATGATCCCGGCGGAATCATGCCCTCGTGCCCCCGGTGCTTGTGAGCTTCTGGCAGCTGCAGGGCGACAAGACCCACTACTGACGTGGCGGGAATTCGACTTCGCACTAAATTGTAACCTGTTCAGATACATACACTCCTGTCCTGAAAGTCTATTGTCCTATCACTGCCTTGGAATATGTCTTTCGACCTTCGCGTGAGTGTCCCGCATCACATTGGACCGTCATTTGAAACCGGCGCGGCTGCGCCAACCTCGCCCAAGTCATCTATTAATGGCTCGAGAATCGCTCCAGCTTGCTCAATGTATTTGCAAGCACACGATCATCACGTTCCTTCGTGATCAGCAGGTCGTTCGGGTCTTCGCCATCCGTCAGTTCCTCGTTGAGGACTGTAGTTGTAAATGAACCTGTCCCGAATTGAGATCTCCAGCCCAGTCGAAGTCGATGAGTTGCACCTGCTCCGGTTTGGTTTTGCAGACAATCAAGTTCGCCGCTCGAAGATCACCGTGCACACACCTATGCGCATGGAAGTCGTTCACCAGCTTCTTGAGGTCCTTCGACCAGGTCGATAAGTGCGCGGAAGCGTGATCGAGTTCTTCGTCCTGGTCGATCCACTCCATTACTACAACTTTCCAATCCCCGGGAACAACGCCGCAGCCTAGCAACTTCGGTGCATGACCTCGTGCGGTGCAAAAGTCATGCAGCTGTACAAAGTAGGAGCGGGTGAACTTGATCAGAATTTTCCCCGGGACCCTTTCGCAGTGCCAACATAGATGAATTGATTCGGGTGCTGTAAGGTCGCTCCTTGGTAGGCAGACTCTTGTAGAGTGATAGATAGGACTTTCCCCTATAGTACCGGCGGGCCACGCAGCGACCTCTGTGACGTATGGCAATACCTCTGCAGGGGCAGCACTAGAACAAGGCGAACCAAATTGTTATGAGGGTTCAGTCGATGGAAGATCGTGCGGACTTCATCAAGGGATCCGTGTTCTCGTATTGTGAGCTGATTCCGCACTATCTTATTCTTTTGGGTGAGGTGCTGACGGTGGTGGGCGTAGAGACGGTATCGCGTGCACAATCACGATTGGTCTTGTGACTCTTGTCAACTACTGTCTGCTTAGGTGGGAGTACCGTCGGCTTCGTTTTGCTGCAGTACCATCTCGGCGAGCAGTCTCTGGTGTGTGCGAACGCGTTCGGTGGCCGCTGTGCGCTTGCCGTGCCGATGTGATGGTGTTTTTGCTGGTGCTCTTCAGGGCCTTCAGGGGTAACATCAAGTGGATTCCGTTCTTGTGAGTGCTCGGTGCCGCTGTTCGTGGGCTTGGTTGGGCTGGAGCTGACGGCCTTGTGTTTGATGCAGCTTCTTCTTCTTCGGTGGTCTCTCAATACCGCTTACGCAGGCTATTCTTGCGCACCTGTTCTCGTATAATATTCAGTGAGCGCTAAATCGAGGAAGTGGACTCCTCTGAGTAGATCCTGAAGCGGTTCTGGATGCCGTGGCTGACTTGCATCTGTATCGCCACCGGTATGATCATCCTCTCAACAGACCTCGTCCCCGTCGCGTGGAGGACCGACAACTCGACGTGGGCCGTCCATTTGCTGCTTGCGATCATCGTTGGGTGTCATTTCCTGATCCCAGTATATGTTTGCTCTGCTTTGTGGATTTCGGTAGATATGTGCTGACAGTTGTCATGCGCTTGTACGCGTGTGTGTTGCTGCATCATGCTCAACCCGTGGTAGAGAGTCTTCGTCCGCTGTTCAGGGTCGGCCTCCTCGTCCCTGTCCTTCCGCACCGGCACAGGACGCTACTATTACATCTAGAGATACAGATCAAGTGGATGCTGAATGAGACTGCCACAGCATCCTTCCACTTATAAACAGCAAGAAACTTATGCCTTTCGCATGTGACGGTGTTTGTCCAAAGCGCACTCTAAGGTGCGGTTGTCGTCTTGAACACTGATCGTCAAAGGCCGCCTTCCCGTAAAACCTATATCCGGATGAAGGCATACGTCGGGGTAGCGGGCTTCTCCTGCTCTTCCTCCCCAGTCGAAATCGATGATGATCACCTTTGTCTTGTCCGATTCGGGTATGAGGAGATTGACATCTCACAGGTCACCGTGAACCAGTCCTTTGCTGTGGAACTCGTCGACGACCTTTTTCAAACCATCCCTCCACTCTGTCAGATATCCGTGGCTTTCGAGCAAGGACTGGCCTTGGACGTATTCCATCGCCACAATACTCCACCCATCTGAGACCCTATCGAACCCGAGCAGCCTTGGCGCATGCCCTCTCTCTGCGCAAAACTCATGCAGCTCTCTGGTGTAGCGCCGCGTGACTTTGATGATGATGTACTCTTGGTCCGCATCCAACCTCTTTGCGAAATAGACAAGACGGTCTTCTCGCGATAACAGTACTTCTAAGATCTTGGTCCCGAGAGGCGGCGATCCAGCGGTGGTCGATGTAACGCTAATGATGTTCGGGAGATACATTTCTTTGAGCGACAGTGAAGTAAGGCCATCTCTGCTGGCCAACTCCCGCATCTTGGCAGTATCTTCACGGATCTTTTGTCGGACAAATACCGCAACCTTGAATGCGCGAATGAGCATTCTGCGGTATACCATATCATTGCTCGACCCTGTCGGGCTGACCAGCCACATTGGCGGTGTCAGAGGTACTACCCGATAGTTGCCCATAGCAACTACCGCATGAAACGTTATAACTGCGCCTGTACGTAGCTCTTCAGAACCATGTTCATCACTCACAAACAATTTCTACGTGAGACTCACCAGCAACTGTAACGAGGAGAGAAGGCACCCTCCACCCAGAATACAACTTTTCGTTGACACTGCTCTCCTCGACTGCCATCCGGTGGAAATGAGCAATATAGGACACGCCCTCCGGCACAGGATCACCTGAGGTCCCTTGCTCGTTCTTGAATTTGAACATAAGATCTGCAGCTCCTGTGACGCATACTGAGTTGCCGTCCGTTTTCGAGTTGCCATCAGCATCAGCCCTCCTGACACATATGCAATCAGGATCGGGATTGGGATCGTTGATATCGCATTCTCTGCCGTCATTGAATATCTTCTGAAGAAACCGTAGCCCAGCGTTCATCCGCGCTAGATCATCTGCGTAGTATAGGCACATAGCATCCGCGAAATCACGCACAAGTGTGAAAAATTTCGCGTCCTTCTCGGCGTGGACATTTTCGCTTTCCTCAGCGGCGAGCATATCCGTCAAAACGCCGAAGCCGTCATACAGAAGGGCAATAGGAGCAATCTCCGGCTCGGACACTGGGCGATCATTCAGCACACGATGTTCAGCTATCGTCTGCAGCCTCGCGAACGTAGACGCATGGGCATAGTTGGACGGGGAATTTAGTGCAATCTTCTGTGTCTTGATGCGCTTCAACACCTCGTCCTCTGTGGTGGAAGGCCTGCGTTTGGCGGGGATGATTGGGTAAGCTGTTGGGTATTCCCGTCAGGCTAGTATCGTGACACCGTCTGTGAAACGACTCACCTAGAGGACGCGCCACGAGCACAAGATGAATCGACATGTCATCCGGGTTCAGTTGATGACAGATCGTGCCGACTTTATACAAGGGGACAATGGGTTTCGAACCCTCCACACTCGTCTTCACACGATGGGGCAGGGTCTCTTCCGGAAGACGTTCAGTTGGTCAGGCTAATAATGCTCGATCAGAGTGGCGCCATTGCGACGATGAGAGGGCAACGCACAGTGTAGATAGAAATTTCAGAGGGGGGGATCTTGAGACGCTCGAAAATATACTTCTCCTTCTCGTAGATCTTGCGACGAACTTCCGCGAAACTCCATGAGCTATCAACGCGAATCATGCAGATGTTACCGACGACATCGTCTTCGTCCAGGATCATGTAGGCTAGCTCGATATCAGGCACAGCTGAGGACTGAGGCGACTGGTGGCACCGCAGACATGAAAGCATTTGCGACCGTTACTTAATGACACGACATTGTAATTGACTGCCTTTTTGGGAAATAAAGTTGTCTAATTAGGGCATAGTGTTGCATAGGTCACACTTTAGAACACATTTTCAGTGCATTTGCAGTGGGAATAAATGCCTTCATGCCTGCAGTGTGGTGTGTGGATGTTTCAGTAGAAGGCATGACGGGCTCAGCGATGTTGCAAGACAGGCGACAACGACGAGGTGGTGGTGATTAGGAGCGAATGCTTGTACGCGTGTTGGAGCGCAGCGAAATCGGAGGTTGAAAAAGATAAGTCTTTCGCAAGCAAGTTGTTATTCTCCGATATTGCACTTTCAGCTCCGCTGTCCGCTGTGGCTGACACCCCTGCTCCCAACGCTCAATTTCGCTCGGATCATGCGAGGAAAATCTTGCTGCCATGGGAAAGAACACGTTCCAGATACTGCACGACGCGGTCTTTCCGCGAACACCTGATGTCTACCGATCTCTGAAAGCGGCCTTGCTACCTCGCGTCGGAAGTACGAGCTGATTGCACTCCCAGATGACAACCCGGAGAAGATGGATTGCGGAGACCTCGACCTTACTGTGACACGTCCTTCCTGTGACACGTCCTCAAGCATATTGTAACTCCAGAGGTCATGAAGGACGCGCTGGTTGCACTGTACAGCATACCCTTCGAGGGCGGACACAGCAGCCCTTTCGCCATTCCGGCGGGTATCGTCGCTCGTTATGCTGAGAGTGTACAGTGTACGACCTGGTGCTCTTGGTGCTGATGGCCAGATTCACGTCAATGTACACCGTCATGTGGACGTGCAAGTATGGGCGGACGAATCTGAATGAAAGCATACGACATTCTTTTGTGTGGAGACGTTCCTTGGTGTGCACGGGTAGCTCATGCGTCCAGTGCCAACCTGTGCCAACGGATCGTCGGTAACCTTGCATCTCTGGCTTCCTTGATTATATCCTTGTTTTTGACCAACTTTCTACAGATTATCGAAACATGGTTCACGTGCGTGGAGGTTCGCGAGGAGTAGCACGGATGTCGACGCATGTTCGAGTCACAACAATAGCGAAGGCATCGGTAGAAAGACATTACAACATTGCGGCTTGTATTGTTCGTAATATACAAGGGTGTATGATACCCGAGCAGGTATGCTACGTAGCGTATGGCGTGGCAGAGTCCAAAGAGAGTTCAGAGAGGTTAGGGTGACTACATAGAGCTAGTGGTATGCAAGAAAGGTCCCGGATTTCACACTGACAGAGAGTCCCGTTCATGGGGAGGGTAGTCCGTGAGGGCTAAAGTTCGACAGGCATCATGAGGGAGTTGGGATGCTTTTACCCGATGATGATCGTCTCATTTGCGACCTGCATGATCGGCATTGGGCCAGCCTGCGTCGAACGTGCGTCAACGTCAGTTGTTCGGCATACGTTGGAGGGCAGGTACTTACGCCTACGAGAACGAGGTGTGTCACACTGAGAGAGGCCTCACCGGACTCCATGCCGGCTGGCACCTGAACAGTAAAGTTCTGGAATGGGTACCAGTCGCCAGAGCCGTATATTGGGTCGTAGGGGCCAGTGTAGAGGATATCACCGAGGACCTCTGTCGTGTCGAAGGAGGCGCAACCGCCCGTGTATCCTGCGCACGACTTGAGGCAGATGGCGATGGCGACATCAGTCGAGCCAGTTAGGGTGGCCTACATAGCGATGAGCACGACGACGCTTGGAGATGACGAGAAGGAAAGGACGCACCGGCTTGTCAACCCGCACGGTGATGTTGCTCCCCGCGCTTACTGTGTCCCCCGCAGCTGGTGCGCTGATGGCGATGTTCTGTGCAAAGGCAGAAAGGGCGAGGCAGCCGAGGACGAAGAGCGACTTGATGGAGGCAAACATTATGCGGACGAGTAAGGTTGTTATTTTTGGTATGGGAGGGGGATAGGGATGTGAGCCAAAGTTGGCGGTGAGGAAGGAAGGCTGCCAGCAAAGCTCCAACTTATATATGTCGTGGATTGCCGAGCGACGGCTGTGAAGGACACCAAAAAAAACACGATCCCGGGACCGCACGGGCGGGGAGTGAAAGCCGAGGATTTGATGGCAGCGTGGGGCCTTGGGGGCAACGAGGCCAGTGCAGTGCTCGGCCGAGGTGAAGGAGCAACACATCCATCTTCGTCGAGAGCAATCTCCGGCTCACTTCCGAGCCTCGTCGACCTTCCCAACGCATGGACATGCACCAATTCTCGCTTCAACGCCGACGATTCCAGAGTATTCAGCGAAGACACGAGTTGCACAGCTCTCCCTGGCCTCGACCGCAGGCGGGACCATTGAAACGAACTCTTTGATTACGTCAGCATATTCTTCCACGTGGCCCGTCTTCCCAACGCGCTTGAGCGTCGTCGCTCAACACGCAAACGCAGCATGCACCTGCACTCGCTCGCCGTTACATCCACCATCGCGAGCAGAAGCTATCCCGCGGGGACGATTCACCGGCCAACACAGCAAGTGGATCACTAATCCCCGTTCCCACCGACAATGTCTGGATTGTTCGCGGTGGTCCTCATGTCCGCCCTTCTCGGTGCGGCCTCTTTCGGGATCGGTGTCCTTCCTTTGTTCTTCAACTTCTCCAGTAAGCAGCGCACGTTGCTCGCTCCGTGGTCGCACAGCCTATTCATATGATGATGAACAGAACATGCGTTGGCGAAGCTGTCCGCGTTCGGCACAGGTCTGCTGCTCGGTGCAGCTTTGGGAGTCATCATCCCTGAGTGAGTTCGTCCGTTCGTCAGATGTTATGGCCTAATGACCTAAAACGTACCAAAGAGGAGCAGAGACTCTCGCTCATGCCGATTCGTCATCCGGATTTCCTACGTCCGCGGTTGCCCTGTCTCTCCTCACAGGGTTCACGTTCATGCTCGTCGTCGAGCAACTTCTATCCCCCCACTCGCACGACTCGCCGTCTCCGCACCTTCCTCCATCACCTATCCACACGCCAAAGCCCTCCACGGCCGACACCGTAGTCGAGTTCGACGTCGAGCTCGGCGAGCTGGAGCGCGCGGAAGGCATCCCCGTCGGAGACGCTCGCGCTCCGAACAGCGACAACGCACCGCCCTACCGGAGACCGGAGGCTCAGGACGCTGAGAGCAGGAAGCGCGCATACCCGCTCACTCTGGGGCTCGTCATGCACGCACTCGCGGACGGACTCGCGCTCGGGTCATCTGCGCTGTCCGCCCCAGGCTCCGATCCAAACGCCCCCGCATCGGCACTACCATCCAGTCTATCCCTCGTCGTGTTTTTCGCGCTGGTGATACACAAAGGTGCGTCTGCATTTCGCGGAATTGCAGATCGATGCGCATCATAACTCACTGCCACCGCTTCGTTTCCGCGGACCACGCACCTCCAGCACCGACGGCATTGGCTCTGACGACTTCACTCCTCTCGACGTCCCTCCCGCGCTCGGAATGCAAAAAGCACCTCGCCCTCTTCAGCGCGTCAACCCCCCTCGGTGCGCTAGCATCCTACGTCCTGCTCTCCTTCTTCGGGACAAGCAGCGAGGGCCGGTGGCCCGGCGTCGCCCTGCTCATATCGGTACGTGGCACGCTGCGCTCGTGCTCTTGCGCCATCACGAACCCGTTCGCAGGGCGGGACCTTCCTGTACGTCGCGACGGTCCTCAGGCCCGTCTCGGGGCACGGCGACGCAGAGGACGTCGGGCGGAAGACTCGCGTGCTCTGCATCGTTCTGGGCATGTTCGTGCCTTTTGCTATCGGCGTAATCGTCGGGCATGACCACGAGCGTGGAGCGTAGCGAGTGTGGGCGAGCTGTGCTGGAGGCTTCGTACGTTGGCGGATGTACGGTGCGGGCAGATGTCGTGTCGTGTCGTATCTCTGTGCGAGGGCCTCCCCGCTTGCGCGCTTGCGTGGATCTGCTCTGACGGCCCGCGTCCGGTCCGGTGGGTGTGCAGCCGTGCATTGTGCTTCGTTGTCGAGCTCGGGTATCGCGGCGATAGTGCGTCGCGACTCGCTGATGGGTGGCACGTATATTTGGAAGTTTCGCTCTGCGCATGCGTTCATACCCGGATGATGTGCCTGTAAACTTAGACGTCTTCGGGTCTCGGGATTGACAGCAGTATTCGATGAGAATGTGTGATACGGGGACCTCGACCCACAACAGGAGAACAGCGGTTCCGAACCAGTCTGGCAGCCGTGCGTTGAGCAGGAGTGGTACTTTTACACGGATAATATACAATTGAAGAAGCAAAATGATAGCATCTTGCTGGCACCAATACGTGCCGACGCGATGCCCTAATCCAAAGCTAGTGACATCAACGAAACCAATGCAGGCGAGACAAACGATTGAGACGAACGACCGCCATCACCGTTCTAACGAAACCCATCCATCTGAGATCAGCCGCTTGCCATCACCACATCCAAACAACGCACACTCACCTCTCCCAAACCACCGATACGCCGCCTGCGGCCCGCTCGCCAACAAGCTCCCCACACCCTGCACAAGCTTCCCCACCCCAAACAGCACGCCCCCCGCAAGCAAAAACGGCGTCGCGACGAGGAGCCCAAGTCCCTGCAAGAACGGATGCACCATCGCATCGCGCTCCTCCTGGCTCGCCTCCGCGAACCGCCGCGCGCGCTCGTACAGATCGGCTTGGACCTGCGGGTCGGGGTGCTGGTCCCCGGCTGCGCGGAGGAGGGTGGGGATGTGCGTTATGGCGGCGGCTTCGCCCTGTGCGTCGCCGGCTTGGCGGGCTGCGTTGTAGGCGCGCATTCCGTCCTCTGCTTGGTGGAGTGCTGCTTGCCATTGTTGGTCTTGCGTGGGTTGAGGCTGGGTTGGCGGTTGGGTTTGGGTTTGTGTCGGGGTGGGCGTGGGGGTGTCGGCTTGTGCGCTGGGTCGGGGCTCGGGCTCGGGCTGAAAGGCCGCGGCAGCGACGGCGACGACCTCGCCAGGAGCCTCCGGGTGGCCATTAAGCTGCTGTTCTTCCCTCTGGCCCGTCGGGCTTTCGCCTTGGTCACCCTCCGTCGGTGTCTGTCTTATCTGCACCATGATCTCGTATTTGGAATCTGCGGTGCACCACGGTCCTCGTCAGTTACTGTGCACAACGAATCGAACGAGCGAACCGACATTGTGTGGATCGCGGAGGTACTTACAGTACGCGGGTCTGGAGACGTCAGTAGTGTGTGCACGGTAGTGGCGGTGCGCAGGAAGGAAGTGGGGCCGAGCCAGGCATGCGTGATGGACGCCCTGGCCTGGCGTCTAGGTGTGTTGCGCAGTTCGACTGTATTCTGCACCGATGTCGATGGCAACTCAGTCGTTTGTCTGGACGCGTACGAAGTCTGAAGATCTCAAGGCCGAGATGATACTACATATTCAATTGGCCTAGAGCCTCGTTGACCCGCTACGCTTTCCCCTGTAACTTATCCTCTATGCAGCACGCAGTACATTTAGCACAATGCGCAACATCATATACAGCTGAAAAAGCAGAACGAGAGCATCCAATATACAGACTGCCATCCCAATCCAAAGCTGGCGATACGAAGAAGACCCTACACGTAAGAAAAATGACTAAGATCGCTCAAGAATTTCTGAATGAACTGCAGCAGAAACGTCTGCCATCACACTAACGAAAACCAGACTTCTGAGATTAGCTCTCATCGCATTCGACGATCGCGCTCACCTCCGCTCAACCATCTATATGCCGCTCGCGGCCCCAACACCAACAACCTCCCGATACCCTCTATAAGCAGGCCCGCGCCCCACAGCATGTTGCCCACGATGATGAACGGTGTCGCGAGGAGCATCAGCAGCCCTTGGAGGAACGGGTGGCTGTCCTTGACCCAGTGCAGCAGGTGGGGGACACGCGCCACAGCGGCGGCCTCTCGCTGCTTATCGATGGCCTCGCGCTCCTTGTCGACGGCCTCGCGCTCCTTGTCGATCATATCGTGCTGCTTGTCGATAGTCTCGCGTTCCTTATCGATGGCGTGTCGCGCTGCATCGACGGCGTCTCGCGTTGCGTTGATGGCGCGCATTTCCTCCTCTACTTGTTGCAGAAATGCTTCCATTTGTTTTTTTTGCGTATCTTGAAAGGGTATATGTGCCGGGGCGGACACAGGAACGAGGTCCTGCGTAGTGACATTTGCAGGCTTCATTGTGCTAAATGCGCCATAAATGCAAAGACACCACAATATAGCCGCTAGTAAGAATAATGGCGCATTCTTGACTTTGTTATGGGATCCTGGCATGGGCTGAGAGGCCGCGGCAGCGACAACGGCCTCGCGAGGAGGAGGCTCGAGGTGGCCGTTGAGCTGCTGCTCTTCGCCACAGACGCGGCGCTCGTCTTCAACATCGCGCTTCGTCTCACTGATCTGCACCATTCTCGTACCTGGTACCTGGTGGCATCTGCTGTACACCGCGGTCCTCGTCAGCCAGTGCCATGAATTGAAGGACAGCGAATTGATATTGTGCAGACCGTAGAGCTTCTTCCACCATGGTTTGGAAAGACATCGGTAGATGTTGTGAACTGTACTTTCTTACCCTCAGCTGAACTGTGGTGGGACGGGCTGAGGGAAGTTGAACGGTGGGAGCGCGGTATATGTCAGGCGGGTATGTGCTATATAACCTGCCTTTTTCGCGATCCGCCGCGCTGCCATCGAATTTCGACGGCTTCGACACTATAGAGTGTGTATGGTAGTAGGAGTGCTTGTTGTACGCAGGAAGCACGGAGTTGGCCGAGCCACGGTTATGCCATATGCATGCGTGATGATGGACGCCCTCGCGTCGCGTCTAGGAGTGTTGTGTTGCGCATTCTATATACTGTATTCTGCGCCGACATCGGTACCGCTCGCTTATCTGGATGCATATGAAGTGTCAAAGCGGAGACGATGTCATACCAGTGGTCTACAGAACGAGTGCATATAATGCACAGACACGACTCCCAGTGAATCCAAAGCTGGTGATATCAAAAAGACGAACGCATGCAAGACAAACGACCAAGATCGCCCAATAATTCAATTGGTGGTCTACAGAACGAGTGCATATAATGCACAGACTCAAATGGTTCACCACAACCGACGCCGATGCAATTCCCAGTGAATCCAAAGTGGGAGGTAAAAAGACCAACGCATGCAAGACAAACGATCAAGATCGCCCAACAATCTCTCAAAGACCTCCAGCATGAACGAGCGCCATCACTCTAACGAAAACCAGCCATCTGAGCAAAGCTCTCGTCACGTTCGGCAATTTGTGCTCACCTCTCGTCAACCATCCACGGTGACGGCCTTGCGCTGCTTGTCGATGGCCTCGCGCAGCCTGTCGAAGGCCTCGAGCTGCTTGTCAAAGGCCTTGCGCTGCCTGTCGACGGTCTTGCGCTTCCTGTCAAAGGCATCGAGCTGCTTGCCGACGGCCTTGCGCTGCTTTTCCATCGCCTTGCGCTGCCTGCCGAAGGCATCGCGCTGCCTGTCAGAGGCCTCGAGCTGCTTGTCAAGCATCTCGAGCAGCTTGTCGACATTCTCACGCTTCTTTTCCATGGCCTCAAGGACCTTGTCGATGGCCTTGAGCTGCTCGTCGACGTCCTCACGCTGGCTTTTTGTGGCCTTACACTGCTTGTCAAAGGCCTTGCGCTTCCTGTCGAAGACCTTGCGCTTCCTGTCGAAGGCCTCGAGCTGTTTGCCGATGGCCTTGCGCTCCCTGCCGATGGCCTTGCGCTCCCTGCCGATGGCCTTACGCTCCCTGTCAAAGGCCTCGCGCTCCTTGTCGATGGCCTCGAGCTGCTCGTCGACACCCTCACGCTGCCTTTCCATGGCCTCGTGCTGCCCATCGATGGCCTTGCGCTGCGTGTCGTAGGCCTGTAGCACTGCCTTTTCGTAGGCCTCGCGCTGCTCGTCGTAGACCTTTCGCGCTACGTCGTCGTAGGCCTGTCGCGCTTCATCGTACGCATACACCCCCTCCTCTACCCGTCGCAGTGACGCTCTACATCGATCCTCTTGCACATCTCGAAGCGGTACCTGTTCCGCGACACAGACGGGGGCGATGGCCTGCGCACCGACACCTGCGAGCTTGATCGTGCTAAATTCACCACAAAGGCAAAGATAGCACGATACGGCCGCAAGTAGCAAGAATGGCAGAGTCTTGGTTTTGTGATGAGAATTGGGTTGGGCGGCCACGGCAGCGACGACGACCTCGTGGGGGGCCTCAGGATGGGCATCGAACTGCTGCTCTTCCTTTCGGGCCGCCGAGCTCTCGCCTTGACGAGCGCATTTTGGTGGTGTCTCTCTTATCTGCACCATTTTCGTACTATGTGATATCTGGTATCTGCCTGCTGTGCACCGCGCTCCTTGTCAGCCAGTGTCACGAAATGAAGGGACGCGAACCGATATTGTGCGGACCGCAGAGCTACGTACAGCACGTTGTGGAGACGTCGGTAATCGTCAGGAGCTATACTTTCTTAGCCTACCGGCCAGGTAAGTCAAGCAAGTACAGCATCACGACTGCGGGGCCGAAATCAACTCACCCGTGATGTAACGGACTGAGAAAACATGAACGTGAACGGTGGAAACGCGGTAGATATGAGGTGGGTGCGCGTTACATAACCCGAACTCTTCCGTGCTGCCATCGAACATCGACTGCTCCCACAGTATTGTGCACGGTACTTATTAGCGGTGGTTGGGTGCAGGAAGGAAGGAAGGAAGGAAGTGGGGCTCGGGCCCG
>NW_024468560.1:245380-270749 GCF_001632365.1 Laetiporus sulphureus 93-53
TGGCGTCTAAAGTGTCTCGCGCTTTTACGTCGGTAGTAGCTCGTTTCTCTGGGCGCGTATGAAGTTTGTGTTCTCTCAGCATGCAAATGGTCCAACAGACCTCGTTTCTCGCGTCGCCAGCCCGTGTCGCACTCTTATCTTTCTGCACGGCACATTTGGCACAGCAAAAATGTGTGCCAACTCCTCCACAATTGTGACAGGGCTCTATAACATTCATAAATACTTGCTCGGAGCAACGCTGGCTACGCGTGGATCTCCGGCATGCTAGACTTCATGGATCATCTCTACTTAAACAACGGACTCGCTCTCCGGTCATCAGATCATCATATCGTGTGCCTGGACTGAGGCGAAGGTTTGTGATCGTGAGCTGCACGGCACCATCAGACACCGAGCCACACACCCAACACTGCACTCACCTTTCCTCGCAGATATGCTCCTCCACAAATGCTGGGGGGCCTCCACGATCTCCTTCCCCACATCCCCCAACGCAACCGCCGCGCCATGCAACAGAGACCCGCCAACGACCAACGGCGCCTCGAGGCACAGCCCGATCCCATACAACAGCGGATGGGCGAGCTGCTCCCTTTCCTCGACGGTCGCGCGCTCCCACTCGGCCGCGTCGCGGTACATCTTGGCGCGCACGCGGGGGTCGGGGTGGCAGTCGGCGGCGGCGCGGATGAAGACGGGGATGTTGTCTTCGGCTTCTTCCATGCGCTCGCGGTTGCCGTCCGTGCGGGCCCGCCGGAAGACCTGTATCTCGCTCTGGAGGTTCACGAGGGCGACGCGCCAGTGCAGCTCGCGCTCCCTGTCTTCGTCGTGAACCGGGGGCTCACTTGGTTCTCCGTGTCCATGCTCCTGTCCCTGTTCCCGTCCCTGCTCATGTGCATGGATGTTCTGTGCGTCCTGATCCGCCACACGCGCATTAGATGCCGACGCCGTGTGGCCGCCGCAGCCGGCGGCGTGCACCTCCGGCTGCTGGTGATGGTGGTGGTTCGCGCCGCCAGCGATCTGTTTTCCGTTTACAGAGGTCATGCCGGGTCATCTGCGAGTGATGCAGGCTGCAAAGTGGGCGAACTGAATGGTGTGGTGAGCATGTGCTGCGTCGTGTGGGGCAGGGGTAGATAAGTCCGATGGAAGGCGCGGGTTCTTGGCCTGAACTTGAGCTTTGCTGCTGCTCAACGCTGCGTCCGCTGGGCATCCGATCACGTCAACCGACTCTTTGGGACGCCGGATTCGCGTTAAGCGATGACGTATATAGCGCACTGCGCGATCTGTAGAAACCACGTGTGCTACAAGGGACTTGGAGAACGTGAGCCAGCTACAAGTCGCAGCTTCCCATTCACCATTGCACACGGAAGCAATCCAACGTTAACACAACCTGAAGGCCGCGGATCGGCGGGAACATATGACGTCATAAAGACTCGGAGGGAGGATGGGAGAAGGCTCGAGTGCTGGACAAATAGCTAAGTCACCTGCTGACCCATCTTCCCTGCTTCGCTCTATTGCGCATCGAAAACACCAAAGTTCGCTCGCACAGCACGCTCGACATGTTCCGCGCTTCGACGAACAGGCTCGCTCTAGGGCGCGCACTGATTGGTCGGCAGTGGCCAGGCCGCGGCCCCTATCCCGTATCGGTGCGCGGCCCGCAGCCCTCGTTCAGGGACTATCATATATCTTGCCCCTCCTCCGCTGCTCCTGCCCACCCGCCCTCCTACACCAACAAACTCTCCACACACAGAATGCCTAACCCCAAAGGCGTCACCGAGAAGCTTTTCCAGTCGCCCTCCAAGTACATCCAGGGGCCCTCTGCCATCCAGAACGCCGGAAAGTACCTCGCGTCCTTCGGGAAAGCGCCACTCTTGGTCTCCGATGAGCTCGTCTTCGGGATCGGTGCGTGCCGCGAGTCTCGTTCTCTTCCCAGCTGATTTCGTGCAGCCGGAAAGGAGCTCACGGACGCGCTCACCAACGCGGGCTTCAAAGTAACGCGCGGCATCTTTGGCGGCGAAGCCTCCAAAGTCGAGATCGGCCGCCTCGGGACGCTCGCCAAGGAGAACTCGGTCGACTTCATCGTCGCCCTCGGCGGCGGCAAGACCATCGACAGCGCCAAGGCGATCGCGGACGACCTCGGGCTCCAGGTCGCCGTGCTGCCCAGCACCGCGTCGACGGACGCGCCGTGCTCCGCGCTCTCCGTCATCTACCGCCCGAACGGCGAGTTTGAGAACTACCGCTTCTACTCGAACAACCCCTCCGTCGTGCTCGTCGACACGAGCGTCGTGGTCAAGGCGCCCGCGCGCTTCCTCGCGTCGGGGATCGGCGACGCGCTCGCGACGAACCTCGAGGCCAAGTCGGCGCGGAACAGCCCGAATTTTGGGGGGGGACTCCCGACGGAGGTGTCGGCTGCGATTGGCGCCAAGTGCGAGGAGCTGCTGTTCAAGTATGGACGGCAGGCGGTGGAGGCGAATAAGGCCAAGGCGGTGACGCCGGCGTTTGAGGCGGTTGTGGAGGCGAATACGTTGTTGTCCGGGCTTGGGTTCGAGTCGGGGGGACTTGCTGCTGCGCATGCTGTGAGTGGGATGTGTCCTTCGCGGGTGTTTTTCATATCTCAATGACGCGGATTGTAGATACATAATGGATTGACGGCCATCGACAACCATAAGCTGCACACGATGATGCACGGCGAGAAAGGCAAGTCACGTACCTTGGTCTTCCCGTCCGCAGCGCACTGACATCCCTCCTCCCCTTGCAGTCGCCTTCGGCACGGTCTGCCAGCTGATCCTCGACGGTGCCCCAGCATCCGAACTGGACCGGTACCTCTCGCTGATGACGGACGTCGGGCTGCCGACGACGCTCGCGGACCTGGGGATCGGGCAGGCGACGGACGAGGAGCTGCGGCGCGTGGCGGCGCTTGCGTGTGCGCCGAACGAGACGATTTGGAATATGGAGAGGGTGGTTACGGAGGAGATCGTGTTTCATGCGATCAAGGGCGCGGATGCGGCGGGGAGGGATTATAAGGTTAGGAGGGGGATCGCGTGATGCGCGTCGCGCAGTAGATTTTTGTTGTGCAGTAGCATGCGGTCATGAAGGTATCTTTGGATGTGTTCAGGCCCATTTTCTACACGAAGAGAGTTGTTGGGTCGCGGTTAGGAACTGGGTAGAGATCGCCAGAGTGAAATCCGCGACGCCGTCTTGTGCACGCAGACCCCCTAGTACGACATCGACGACTGTCGCATACATATGTGACAAGCGTCTCTCTGCCTCCTCGTCTCACGGCATGATGATCGATGAAAGTTGTGGCCTGGTCACGGTAGCGCCCGTTCCTCGCACTAGGAAGGTTTGCTTACTAAGCAGAGGGACGAACTCAGGAGACGCGTCGCGTACATCGTATCTTACCTCCTCATTCGCTCGTCTTCTTGTGTCTCACTTGCTTTCGCTGGCGCTACCTTCGTCGGGTGATCTTAAAGCTCTTCCTAGCTCATCGACGCGGCCCGGTCGTGTATACGCGTGCACGGAGGACCTGCGCGGGCGCGCCAGCTCTGTGTCAACTTGCTGCACCGCACTGGCGCTGATCATGATTGGGCTCTTATCCAGACCTTCTCGGCCCCCCCTCTCACGGGCTCTTCCCTACTGCGGTACAGAGTGGTGGGAGCGAGGGAAGAGGTCTGGGTACGAGGTCGTTGATCGAACGGTTCCCTGATGGGGGTGGTGGACGGTCAGTCGAGGCGGTGGAGGCGGGCAGACCGATGAACGTTGAGCGTGTGCGTGGAGAGAAGCACACGTCATGTCTTCCTCTTACGAGAGCCGTCTCCGTGCGTTCACGCCAGAACCCATGCTCTGAGCGTGGTGGTGGATGCTGGAGCGCGAGATCGCCACCACGCGCGATGCGATCGGAAACTCGACATTGCAGACTTGTACAGGTGCCGTCGTCACGTCCAGAAGCAGATCGTCGCAGGCGAACAACGGCAAGTGATGTTCGCTTTATCGACGTTAGATTGCCGTCGAGTCGTAGTATTAGATTTACAGCCAACACGGAACGCGCCATCTCGCTCGGGCACTACCTTCGTAGATATTGAAGCTCCTCCTCGCCGACGCGCCCGTTGTATATACGCACGTGCGGAGGACCTGCGCGGTCGCGACGGCTCCGACTCAGCGTGTGCAGGGCCGCCATACCTACATGATATGAAAGCCTCCACACAGATTGCACAGTCACAAAGATTGCTTCTTTCACCTCCTTACAGGAACGTTTGTGGACATTGATAACACCGCAGACATGAAAGCATTTGCGACCGTTACTTAATGACACGAAATTGTAATTGACTGCCTTTTTGGGAAATAAAATTGCCCAATTAGGGCATAGTGTTGCATAGGTCACACTTTAGAACACATTTTCAGTGCATTTGCAGCGGGAATAAATGCCTTCATGCCTGCAGTGTAACTGGTGGTACGCGACAGGCACTTGCTGCACCGCACCGGCGCTGACCTTCGGTCTCATACTACCCTTCCACTCACACCCCACCACTCTGTACTGCGGAGGTCTGGTTATGAGACCACTGGTCATTGGTCGTCTCCTGATGGGGTTGGTGGCTCGCCAGTTGAGGCTGTCGCCACGACACCGTAGCGAGGAATGCGTGCGCGTGGAGAGAAGCGCACATTACGTCTTCCTCTTATGACGTTGTTCGTGCGTTCACGCCCAGGACGCATGTTGCGAATTTAACCTTTGATGTAGCAATGTGATCTCGCCACCAGGTACCCGGACCAGTCACCGGTTCACTCCACGCGATGTGATCGGAAAGTCGACATTGCAGACTTCTAGGTGCCGTCGTCACGTCCGGAAGCAGATAGTCGTAGTCGCTTTGCAGATACGCATGCCACACCCCGCTCTGGCTCCGATCGTTCACGCTCAACCCTGGTCCGCATCGTTGCGTGGTTGTGATCCATGCGCGAACGTCCGCAAGGAGCACTCTGGTCTCCATCGATGCGTGCCGCCTATTGCATTCACGCCATCAAGCAGCAAAGCTACTACGGTAGACGATCGTGATTTGCTCTGACGCCGATCACGAAGGTTAAGGTTATTCCAGGTCCGGCCGGAACGGGCTTCGCATCCGTGGTTCACAGCGGGAGGTGAGTGCTTGGTGGGGAAATACGCGCTTGACAAAGGCAAGGCATGACAGACCGGTGTGGTGTCGTGTCCCTACAGGGATCACAATCACAGTCAAATCCCTTTGGCTTCAACGACCCCTCTGGTGTCCTCGAGCACATGTACTATGCCGAAATGAAGAGTGCGCTTCCGTTGGCATGCCCGTGTGTCTTGCTACGCAAAGACTCAAGCCCTCACGAGGCTAGCACTGTCATTTCCGATTTGAGAACGGAAGATTGCCGGGTGCACCAACTCCTTCACAGGCATCGACGACGTCAGCATATTTTGGATGGTGGCGGCTACTTCTGTCTCTACGCCATCTGTGGTCCCTGTCGAGTGCGGATGACTCAGGAAGGCGGGTCGTAAAGGTGTCGCGAACGGACACTCAATGGCGTGCGCACGAGTTTCAAGCATGACGGCGCAAAACATACCGGTCAAATTCACTAGCGCGACGGACATTGCCCTCATAATGAGATACATCCATTGCTGGCCACCACTCGCGGCGCTTACCTGACACGAGTTTGTTCAACGTTTTCTGGACAAGTCTCGTTGCATGGCAAGATATCGGAAGCCCTTCGCGGTCTCTATGAAACATGTGTGGGCCGCATAAGAGGACGACTGCACCGCAAGCAGTTCAGACAGCGTACCCCCTCGTCCAAGCTCTAGCATCCTCGGTCAGCAATCCATAGCAACTTTCTCGATCTGGGCTGTTCACTAATTTCGCCCTCCAGCAGTCCACAATGAATACTGCAGTGTGCAATTGGGAAAACTGCGGCCTATTCCTCGACGATGAGACCGCCGGCGGTTGTACTCGCCATCTCAAACAAGTTCACGTGCATGACTGGGACAATGCGGCCACTATAGACTGCAGATGGACGCAGCCCCCCCAGCTTCAAGCTGGCATCGTACCGCCGCAGATCTACTGCAACAGGCGGATCAAGTGCGTTAACTTGGGGAAACATATCGCCGCTGTGCACCTCCGATCGCTGAGAGTTGCTTGCTCGATATGCGGCCAAGGGTTCTCGAGAAGCGATGCATTCAGAAGACACCAGCGGCAGAATTGTCCCGGCCCCAACCAGGACATGCAGGCCGGCGGAGGTAAGCACCTCTTCCATTGTGGCTATCCTAAGGCTCACACGCACTCTATTGAACACAGCCGTTTTCTAGGAGCTCTCTCATGCACTATTAGACATACAGCTGTTAGCTGGCTGGCTAGCTATTTGTCATGCTCATATTCAGCCTGCCTTGAGCTTGTGATATAGTCTCCCGAGTAGCTCCGTCTCAGTATTTCGCTTTCTACCGAGTAATTCATTATAGGCATCGACTGTCCTCGGATGCCGTCCGACGAAGGTCATTACCAATTGATAGGCCACTATAGGGTTTCTCGCAACGTCATATGCAGTGTATAACGACGCTGCGTTTACACCAGGTTCTCGTGCACCACGTTCATGAAAACCCAGTGCAGGACCATGGCTGAGCGGTCCGTAGTTCCGTAGGCAACATCAATATAAGCAGATTCTAACTGAGTATTGGCACGTCCAGTTGTTACGGCCACGGCTCGGCCACTACCGCGCCTGCACGTAGTCATCGAGCTTTAGCAGCAGACAGACGGTCTCTGTGGCAAGCTCGAACGCGCTCGTCGAAACTAGCAGTGGCTGCACAACATCTTCGCTGAACACATCAGAGACCAGTCCCTGTATAGAAGTCAGTCAGCAATTAACAGCGATACGTCATATTGTTTTCCAACCTTGCGCATATCTATGCCAGCATTTCGCTCTCCACGTGCATGACGGTTTCGCAGCTCAGTGAGGATGCTGATGGCGTTCAGGCCGGCGTTCTCTGCGAGTGTGATCGGTATCACCTCCAGCGCGTCGGCGTATGCTTGAAAGCAGTATGCCTGGGATCCCTTCAGTGAGCGCCCGTGCGCAGAGAGCATACGCGAGACGTCCACTTCGGGCGCGCCGCCCCCCGCGATAAGCGCGCTTTACGTTATCGGTTAATCGGAATGTACGGACGATAAAAAGAACCGGCGTGCGCTCACCGTTTCTTGATGAGACACCGCATGACACACAGCGCGTCGTGCAGGCTCCGTTCGACCTCGTCGACGATAAGGCTATTTGGGCCCATCGCTACGATGCTGACGGTGCGCCCCATATTCGCAATACCGCTGATCTTCACGTATTTCGAGCCGTACTGGCTCACCTCCTCCACAATATCCGCCCTGCCGAGCTTCTCGCTCGAGAACGCCTCAATGTCTGACACGGGCGTGCACCGCAGCGTTTTGCTAAGGAACGCGACTTCCTCGCGCTCGACGTCCTTCACGATGAGAATGTTGAGCCGCGCAAGGAGATGCAACGCGAGCTCGTCGACAGCGTCGCGCAGGATAGACTTTTGGATGAGGAGGACGTTGCAGTCTGATTTCTTGATTTTTGAGCAGAGGGAAAGGATGTATTTGCGTTGTTCCTGGGCAACCTTGTCCATTTGGCGGTAGTTGGCTATCACTACAGTGTTGTCCATCTATATTATGACCGACTCGCATCAGATACAGCATCAGGTCTAGCGGAAAATGAAAACAATTACGTCAGGCTTGGGGGCGCTCAATTGAAATTGTATAAGGCCAATTTTGGCGGACTCCATTCGGCTAGGGCCTCCAGCGCTGGTGATGGCATTCTGGTGCAGCACAAGACCTTCGGTGATCAATGCGGTATCCTCGATGGTACCTCCGGTTCTCTTGATAATCCGGATATCACGGAGATCGACATTTAATGACGCTGTATCAGTTATGCGCATCACGGCGTCCACTGCGATTGGCGCCAGAGTGTTCGAATACGTTGAGATGATCTAATAAGACGGTGAGATCCCCGAACGACTCGGACACATTCAATATTACCTTCGAATTAAGGGACGTGGCCGCAGCCTTGATGAGGACCGCGCGGTCATCGAGGCTGACAGGCGTTGAGATTTCAGTGAGATACTCGACCGCCTTTGCAGAAGCCTGCATGAAGGAGTCTGCGATGATACTCGGGTGAAAACCCTTGACAAGCATTCTCTCAGCCGCGCTGAGGAGGCTACCCGCAAGCACGACAACGGTGGTCGTGCCATCGCCGGCCTCCACATCTTGTGCAATGGACATTTCTACCAGCTGATGTACTTTCAATTAACAAAGAGATACCATAGAATCGACACCTACCATCTTGGCTGCGGGATGCAGTGCCTGGAGGCTCTTCATAATTGTGGCGCCGTCATTGGTGATGATGAGCTCGCCTTTGGAAGTTTGAATCTTCCGGAAACATTCAGTCTATACACTCATGATGAATCAATCAGATTGTAACGTACCATTTTGTCCATTCCTTTCGGCCCGAGGGAGGTCTGGATGGTGTCACTGATTGCTTGAAAACGGCACGCTATGGTTCAGGTCGCAAATGACCAAGATGAGACGGTTACCTTTCGCAGCAGTCATATTGGATAAGCGCACATCAGTTCCTTTGCTCTGAAGCAGGTGCTATGAGAATGCAGTAATAGTTCAAGAGAGTGAATGAGTACCTTGCTCTGAAATGCAGCGTTGCCAGCAAAGGGCTGCGACGATATCGCGGAAGTTGGAGGAGGAGGAGAAACTACTGATGCCATGCTTTGTTGGGGTGTTTTTTTCGGAAGGAGCCAGGTATCAGAACTACCGGGATCGCTGTCGTTGCAAACTGGAATCAGCGCTCAGCCACAGCTTCGACACCGATGTCATGTCACGTGTAACGGGTGATGTCACCCATACGGCGAATGTAACGAGCCTCCACTGCTTTCAGACCTTCCTCGCGCGGTATATAAATAAATGTACCAAAAAAAAAAACCTTCCTCTATTTCTCGTATTCTGCAAACGACTGTACGAATGCAATCAATTAAATAACTGCTGGCGCATGCCACCTTGCACGATCTCGCAAGATCACGATGGCCCGAGTTGTGCGTCTTCCTTATCCGCAGTGTTGGTCACAGTCTGATGTTCGAAGCTTGCGTTCATATTGAATGGTATGCTTGATTCTCTTTCTACCTATGGTGGCTTTGGGAACGAGGGAATTTAACGTGGCCAGGCCTCACGTAGTTTTGATGATCAAATCAACCATGACATCGATGTTTTTTTGCTTTGCACTCAGGTCTAACAACGAGTTCCTTGGTCCGGATCGCTATCGATATACGGAGTGGTAGACATGCATGCGACATCCGACCACATTACCATGATCGCATGATCACAACCCAAAAGGTACGATATATCTGCCGTATGGATTGATTGCTTTCGAAATGGTAGGTACGGATAGATGTGCGTAATCCCAGGCGGTTGTGGTCGGAATGTTTGAGGGTGGAAGCAGAATGACCCACACACGGATGTTACGATGCGATAACACTTCCGCACACACATGTTTCTGTCGCACGAATGGTGCAGGGTTGGATGTTCGTGACCTGGCCATCTATGACAGGACCCGAGTAGGTTTTCGGGCATGCATTTGGGGACACCATGGTGCTTGCTGTTGCACGAACGTGAGAGTCTCATATGGTGTCTCCCTCCTCAGTCGACATCATATTGAGTGGCTGGATGAGCATGGCGTCCAAGATTTGGTAGAAATGCGATGGAGGAGTGGTGGATATTAAAATTTATTTGCTTACGCCATAGCTCCGTCAATTAACCTGTTAATTTGAAAGGCTGAAGGATCATGCTCTCTTCCAGTTGGCTGGTGTCTGTCGGCGTCCATATACTGTGCTTGTAACATTACATATATTTTACGTTCCAACAGATGGACCTCGGACTGATATCATGGCATGCCAAGCGCCCGTGGTGGATTGTGAGGCACAGTGGCCATGGACAGCAGCACATCGAGCGGACATAGCTCATGATGCACAGGTTTATGGACTCATCGCAAGCAATGAGATATACGGCAAACTTAATCATGGTGTCTATTGCCTGCAACATGAATGGTATAAGAGTTTCTGCCTTGCACGGAGTTCAGCCAGACCACCAGCCTCTTACAGGAATTTCAGCATTCGCAGTACGTCATAGTACCTTATCTCTAAGTTAAGCTGATGAACCTCTGCATAATCCAGTTGTCATTCTACTTTCAAACGATGGAAGGGACACCTCAGGCTTGCCAATGGAACAGATGTGGCATTCACCTTCAAGACACCACCGCTGACGGTTGCACTCGCCATCTGAAAGACTTTCATTTGCATCCTTGGAGTGCTACCATGATGACAAGGTGCCAGTGGACCATCTATCGTCCAGATCCTCCCCCTGGCATCCAGCCTCCACCGCACCACAACATATGTGACGGGAGGATTGTCACGGTTTTACCTGACAAATTCATTATAGGAACAAATGCTATTAAGGAGCATATCATTTTTCATCATTTCTCGTCGCACAAGAAGTCACGTGACCTAACAAGATAAGATAACGAGGCATCCAGTCACATGACCTCAGATCTCTCTTGGCATTGTCACATGACACCGAACTCCTCGGCATGGCATCATATGTCGCAATTGCCATGACACCATATTGCATGCTCAAGAGGAGCTCTGTCTCCGTGGGTTATTATTAGGCAGCCAATCAGGATAATTGGGACATGTCGTACGATTGTAGCACTGACCAGTAGAATAGCATGTGACTCGCTTAGGTAGTACTGTACAGTAGCATAGCAATCATGTATATAAGGACCAGCGAGATGAGGAGGAGACCTCAGTCTTATTCTCCTTCGTCCTCCACTACCATCACAGAGGGGTCTTACCAGACACTTTCAGTGTGCTATACATCTCATTGCATTCTCACTTGTGTGATAGCACCTCTAGCCTCACCAGTAAGTCTTGCTCTGCGACCAGCTACTAGGCCTCATCAGTGGGCACGTCGTATCACCACAGCTCGTCGCTGTAGGCTCTCAGCCAGGAGACCCTCAAGGGGACTCCTTATTTTGGTTGTTTATCTTTGTCATCGGCATGCCGTGACATTAGAATAAGACTGACCTTTTACGCCCCTACCAAGTGTCTAACACTGGTAGCTGCACATTTTCACTCAGAGACACTCCGGCCCAGGGCAGGCCTATTTCCACATCACTTCCCTCATACACTTCCTCTGCGTCTCTACCGCCTAAGCCGCTTCCTTCCTTCAAAAGGAACAGCGCTGCACCACGAACCATCAATGGTATCGTTCCACCCAACGGATGCTACCATCCCTATCAAAGGAAACCCAGAGTCCACCGTCTGACTCAGGGCAATCTCGTCCAGGTGCAGCCCCCCAAGCCGGCTCACAAGGCATTACAGCAGAGCGTCGCTGACAGGAGCGCAAGGTTAGCCTTTGGCTCGAAGACATTCCAAAGGAGATGCTTACCCCGTCCATTCCACTTCAACCTCCTCATCCTATGCTACATTCCCCGCCATCGACATCCTCAATTTCGCGCTCTCAAAGAGCTACCATCCTCGTGGAATTTACGAAAATCCCAAAGGTACTCTCCCTGAGAACATCGCACTGACTGTGTACGCTACCATTCAGCGATACAAAGTCTTGCAGCAGCCCCACATCGCGGCCAAGCTCACAGAGGAGCAGTTGAAGTGCCGAGATAGAATTCTTCGACACCTATCAGTTATAAACGAGCGCATCGGAGCAGGGCACGATTTCACGTTCGTCGATAGGTGCATCGCTATCAAGCTTTGCATAGGACTAGGAAAGATTTCCTTCAAGGGAATCAATAAGGAACAGGAGCGCGTAGGCAAGGAGATAGTAAAGTTTGAGAAGGAGTCGTGCTTCTGGCCTTACTAGGACCAGTAATATTTTTGTACCACCATATCAGCAGTTATATGCCCCAGTATCAAGTCAGTTTTGTATTCAGAAACTACGTGGTCGAGTACTACATCACTGACCTCTATCATCATCTGGTGTGCACGGGATACTTCATCTATCAACCCCTGCTATCGGAGCGTTCCATCCCGCTCTATCACTATCCGGTTGACATCGAACGTCGAGTCATCCTGTACGCACCCTTTCGATTCATCGAAACAGACATCAAGATCATCAATCCAATTCGCGAGTGGATAGAAAACCGTTACTGGGAACGTCTTGCTCAGTTGTATCAAGAAGACGAAGAACTCTTCTGGACAAACTGGTACAGAGACTTACCAGAACAAAGACACCCTCGCCCAACAAGGCTAGAAGAAGCTGCAGCATGAAGAAATCGTGTCATCGAACTAGCACAATTACCGGGAGCCAATAACTAGCCCCAGTAAAAGCTCACCATTTCAAACACACTCTCCGCCGCCTCTTTCCCACTATCTTCAACATCGATTCCCATGTCTCAATACAATCTTGGAGGCATTGCGTTCCCAGGAGGACACACCACTAGTGAACCTTCAGAACCCTGGAGGAGCAATGCCCCCTCCACACCATCGGAAGCAGGACCAGCTGCCCCTGCAGATGAACCCCATACCAGCAGCACACCCAAGGCATCGGGAGTAGTCAGAAACCCATCGCCCACCACCCTGCCAGCATTTTCCACACCTCAGACTTGGGAATGGCAGGGAGTTCCTTATGCAACCATCGAGGAAGCCGCCAATGCCGCCGCACCCAACACCATACCAAACGACGTTAAGGAATGGGTAATGAACGTGGTACGATCATTCATCATGAGAGACGTTATAAGCTCGTACGAAGCCTTACGTCAAAAGATGGATGAGCACCACGAGCGCACGGTGGCCTCGTTGGAAGATGAAGTGATGGCTCATATCCACGTCAAAATAATGGCAGTAGAAATACGAGATCAACTAAGGACCGCAAGAGCCCAGATCGGCACCCTCTCCGCCGACAGTGAACGGCTCATCAAGTCAAATAACAGTCTGATGCTCGAAGCCCAAGCAATTCACAAGGACTTCGAAGATTACAAAGATGAAGTAAAGGGTCAGATGGATGCCCTTTACGGCAACATGGTCGCCCTGAAGGAGGCACAGGAGAAGACCACCACTTACATCATTGGCTTAGAGTCCCGACTCAACAATGCCATCATTAATGTGCCCTCCACAGGTATCCAACAACCGGCTGGCCAATCCAGTCCATCGCCTCACCGAATTAAGCTCCCCGATCCTCCCAAGTATTCGGGAAGGAAGTCGTCGGAAAACTTTGAAACTTGGTTCATGAACCTGCTTATCTGGCTCGATTATAATCATTTCACGGACGACAAGGACAAAATTCGGCAAGCCAACGCACATCTGGAAGGCGGAGCTGCTCTATACATGAACGAGTATGCAATCAAGCTCGCCTCCAGACAAGATGTTGGTACATGGGCAGAATACACCAGGAAACTGGAAATGGCATATAAGATGCTTGACCCCAAGCGCACGGCACAGGCAATGCTAGATGCACACTGCGCAATCCGCCACAAGACGATGATTGCCTTCGCAGAGAATTTCAGGGCCTACGCCCCCGAATCAGGATACTCTGATGAAGATCTAATTGTCAAAATCAGGGAACAACGGTCAAGCCACATTCAGACGGTCATGTCAGTAACAGAGACTTTGCACCCCTCGAAGATTCCAACCACCTGGATGGACTATCTCGAGTTCTGCTTGGAGATTGAAATCAAACATCTTCAACAAATTTCAGGCAACAAGTCTACTGGACAGACCACGATGACCAAGGCAACCATCCCCAAGGACCCTAATGCAATGGACACAAGTGCACGAATCACACATGATCTATCCCCGAAACAGGACAGATGGCTGACAAACAAACTATGTTTGTTTTGCGGAAAGCATGCCTATGAATGAGGAAAGCGATGCCCCTCCCCCAAGCCAGAATACAAGGGCAAGCGGTTTCAGACATGACCCGCCCCGAAGCAAGGGCAAGGAAAAGGGAAGGGCAAGGCGACGAATGTACGGCAGGTGGAAGAAGAAAGTAGTGCGGGCTCATCAGCTCAAATTGCGGCACTGGAACAAGCAATCGCTGCACTTCGTGGGATGAGCACAACATCAACTATACCACCGTCCAGCAAGGGCAAAAGCAAGGTGAAGAGCTCGGACACAGCATCAATGGCATCAACATCTACAGTCAAGGATACCAATGCGAGAATTGTCAAAATAGACGATTTCTCAGAAGATTTTCAGTACGAAGTGTAGACGAGTCTGGTGTCACACTTCAGGACAATTGTATTAGTACCGTGAGAACGAATGTACCTAGCGATCATCTATATATTGCATCTGCAGGTTTTTCTAAACATTCGATCGAATTGCCAATAAGATTCGTATCACGGGAAATCCAGACAACGGCACTATTGGATTCTGGAGCATTCTCTTGCTATATCAACCAAAGATTCACTGAGAAGCACAGTTTTAAGATGATACCTCTAAACCATGAAATTCGAATCCTCAACGCAGACTCCAGCCCCAACAAGGGAGGCACAATTACTCATCGTGTAGTCACAAGCATCTTAATCGGGGGGCACCGATCAACTGAGAGTTTGCTCGTCACAAACCTTGGATGCATGTCAATGATCCTCGGCATGAAGTTCTTACAAGAACACAACCCCCGAGTTGACTGGGAACATAGAGAGGTCACGTTCTCAAGATGCAGACACATGAGGAAGCAACGAGTCAAAGTATGCAAAGAAGAAGTCAACCTTCTATCGCAACCTCAGCTCGAAGATGAAGCAATTCTCCCCGACATACACATGGATGACGGGTGGGATCAGGAAGATAACTTCATCAACTGGATAGACTTGCAAGACCAGGATATTCATAACATGGTGCATGACATCCTAGGCATAAGCAGGAAGGTAAAGGAGCATTTGGTAGAAAAGCCGGCAGAAGAGACACAGGACAAAGAATATTGGTCCAAGTTTGTTCCTCCAGAATTTCATCAATTCGGAGATGTGTTCTCAAAGAAGAGCTCGGAAAGAATGCCGACGCATAAGCCCTATGATCATGCAATTGATCTTGTCCCAGATGCGGCAACCCCGAGACCGGCAAAAGTATACCCTATGTCTTTACGAGAGAAGAACTCGCTCGACGAATGGATTGATGGAGAACAAGCCAAGGGCTACATTCAGCCGTCTAAATCCCCTTACGCCGCTCCGGTATTTTTCGTCAAGAAGAAAGATGGCTCTCTTAGACTTGTCCAAGACTACAGGGCATTAAACAGTGTCACCAAGAAGAACAAGTTCCCACTCCCGTGAATCAACGATCTCATTGATGGACTCTCCAGGGCTAGTATATTTACCATGCTAGACCTGAGATGGGGGTACAACAATGTACACCTTCACAAAGGAGATGAGGAAAAGGCAGCGTTCATTACCCATAGAGGATTATTTGAACCCACTGTCATGTACTTCGGATTCTGTAATGCCCCTAGCACTTTTCAGGCCATGATGAACGACGTCTTAGGCGATCTCATCTGCACTGGAAAGGTGGCAGTTTATATAGATGACATCATCATCTTTACGAATAACCAGGAGGAACATGATCGTCTGACCAAGGAGGTCCTACAACGACTCAGAGACAATGACCTGTTCGTGAAACCAGAAAAGTGTCACTTCGCAACCACTTTCGTCAAGTTTCTCGGACTCATAATCTCAAAAGGATCAATACAAATGGACTCAGAAAAGGTCAACGGTGTGCTCAAATGGCCGGTGCCTACCAAGGTAAAACAAGTACAAGCATTCCTTGGTTTGGCAAACTTTTATCGATGATTCATCAAGGATTTCGGATCGATGACCCGACCCTTGACTCTATTAACCCATAAGGACGCAACATGGAAATGGGAAGAACCTCAACAAAAGGCATTTGAGGCCCTCAAGACTGCATTCACTTCTGCCCCGATTCTAGCGCTCCCCAACGCAGTTCGTCCCTTTAGATTAGAAACGGATGCCTCGGACTTCGCCACAGGTGCGGTCCTTGAACAGTTGGGAGAAGATGAACTTTGGCATCCTGTCGCATATTACTCCAAATCACTCAATGAACATGAGTGAAACTATGAGATCTATGACAAGGAAATGCTAGCCATCATTCGGGCTTTGGAAGAATACCAGCAGTACTTCGAAGGACACCCTCACCCAGTTGAGATATGGTCGGATCACCTCAACCTTACCTATTTCTGCCAAGCTCAAACATTGACCAGACGACAAGCACGCTGGTCACTTTACCTTACGCATTTTAACTTCATTCTCCGTCACCGCCCCGGAAAGACGATGATGCATGCCGATCCTCTGTCCAGGAGGCCAGATCATGAGAAGGGGGTGAGCAATGACAATTCAGGGCAAACTTTGCTTCGGCCTGAATATTTTGCCATCCACGCAATCTCAACCACTCATTCCTCTGAAGTTGATGATGCAAAACTTCTAGAAAGAGTGAAATCGGCACTACAAGACGACGAAATGACCAAAGGTTACCAGCACCTACTAAAAACTGGCAAGCGAGAGTTCGGAAAAGACCTCCAAGAGTGGAACTTCGAGCATGGATTGCTGCTCAGAAGAGGAAAAGTCTACATTCCAAAAGACTCTGCGCTGCAGAATAAGCTGGTCAAGCTGCACCACGACGTCTCCACGGCCGGACACCCCGGACGATGGAAGACACAAGAGCTGATTAGCAGGAATTACTGGTGGCCAGGGCTCACCATTGATGTCAAGAAGTACGTCCAAGGCTGCGTAACATGTCAGAGAAACAAGACAAGCAAGCAAAAGCCTTATGGACTGCTACAACCCAACCCGGTACCAGAAGGGCCTTGAGAAATGGTTACCTGTGACCTGATCACACAGCTACCACCAAGCCCAGACCACAGGGGAGAAAAGAAGACTGCCATTTTGGTAGTCGTCGACAGGTTCACCAAACATGCACACTTCTACCCAGTAGACGACATGGTGACAGCATCTCAAGTAGCATCGATTTTCTACACTGAGGTATTCAAACTCCACGGAATTCCTCGGCAGATCATATCTGATAGAGGCACACAGTTCTCAGCCAAACTATTCCAGGAGTTCTGCCGGAAACTTCACATTAAATCTACGATGTCTACAGCCTATCACCCTGAAATGGATGGACAGACCGAACGAGTCAATCAGATTCTGGAGCAGTATTTGCGCATGTACTGCAATTACCGGCAAACTGACTGGGCTACATTATTGCCCACAGCAGAATTCGCCTACAACAATCAAGCTTCAGAATCGACCGGTCTGTCCCCATTCTTCATCGAGCATGGTCGACACCCCTGCATGGCACCAGATGTACTGGAAGGGATACAACACCCATCCCTGGAACATCTATTCCACAACCACGATCAAGCACAGGAACAAGCTCGTGCCGCTTTATCGTTAGCAGCAGAAAGAATGAAATGGTACTTCGACCTTAAAAAGCAGGATGTCCCTTTCAAAGTAGGAGATGAAGTGCTTATTCGAGGAAAAGATCTCCATGTCAAAGTCAAAAGCCAAAAGCTAGCGACTCAAAACTATGGACCATTCAAAATTCTCGAAAAGATCGGAGCTGTATCATTCAAACTGCAACTACCAGCGGACATGAAGATACATCCCGTATTTCATGCTTCTAAGCTTATAATGTTCCATCAAGACTCTATCCTGGGATGCGTACCTCCCCCTAACCCCCCAGTCATCATTGACGGAGAGGAGGAATGGGACGTAGAAGACATCCTGGATTCAAGAGTCAGGTATAACAAAACCCAGTATCTCGTGAAATGGTTGGACTATGACCACAGCGATAATACCTGGGAACCATTGGAAAACCTCACGAACGTCAAAGACAAAGTAGAGGAATTCCACAAGACACACCCAGACGCTCCAAGAGCAAAGCCGCGAACACGCAAAGTGCACAAAATCGCTCTGTCTGATCACCCTGATGAATTCATGATCTTCTTTTGCACCCATCCAAATGCCAGAGCACCCTACAAGGGTTCTGCAGAAGCTGTTGGCTGGGATGTCAAGTCCATACAAGACATAGATATCCCCCCACACTCCAGAATGCTCATTGGCACTGGACTTGCGGTTGATCCCCCAAAGTGGACATACATTTGAGTGGCTTCCCGAAGTGGGCTAGCCCTCAAAGGAATCGATGTCGCAGCAGGGGTAATTGACCCAGACTACACAGGGGAAATCAAGGTGCTTCTCATTAATACGACCAGCAAACCATTCGAGGTCAGAACAGGTGATCGTGTCACACAACTCATATGCGAGCGTTATGCTCCAGGAATCATTTCTGAAGCAGATAGCTCACTCGCAAAGTGAACCATACGAGGCACCAAAGGCTTTGGCTCATCGGGACGATGAACCTTGAGAAGGGGGTGATGTCACAGTTTTACCTGACAAAGTCATTATAGGAACAAATGCTATTAAGGAGCATATCATTTTTCATCATTTCTCATCGCACAAGAAGTCACGTGACCTAATAAGATAAGATAATGAGGCATCCAGTCACATGACCTCAGATCTCTCTCGGCATTGTCATGTGACACCGAACTCCTCGGCATGGTGTCATATGTCGCAATCGCCATGACGTCATATTGCATGCTCAAGAGGAGCTCCGTCTCTGTGAGTTATTATTAGGCAGCCAATCAGGATAATTGGGACATGTCGTACGATTGTAGCACTGACCAGTAGAATAGCATGTGACTCGCTTAGGTAGTACTGTACAGTAGCATAGCAATCATGTATATAAGGACCAGCGAGACGAGGAGGAGACCTCAGTCTTATTCTCCTTCGTCCTCCACTACCATCACAGAGGGGTCTTACCAGACACTCTCAGTGTGCTATATATCTAGTATCATCCTCATCCGTGATAGTGCCCCTCGCCTCGCCAGTAAGTCTTACATTGCGACTAGCGACTCGGCCTCGTCAGTGGGCACATCGTATCGCCACAGCTCATCACTGTAGGCTCTCGGCCAGGAGATCCTCAAGGGAACTCCTTATTTTGGTTGTTTATCTTTGTCATCAGCGTGCCGTGACAAGGATCAAATACGCCTACATCGGGAAGCATATTGCTTCCGTCCACCTCAAATCCACCATATGTTTCTGCCTGCTTTGCAGGGCATCCTTCTCTAGAATTGATGCACTCAGAAGACACCAGGCATCGGGTGTCTGCCCCACACCAAACCAGGCTGGTGGTAAGCACATCTTTATTCTTTGCCAATGCAAATTGTTCATGAGCACGTCATGGTACAAAAGGCATCCCCCAGCAGTGAATGTCATCACCACACAACTTGATGCTCCGTGTTTCTTTTGTTTCGCTGGCTAGTTGCTGCTGGCCAGCACTCTGTGACCTCGTGCGAGCATGTTCTTTCACAGTACATATCCTACCTTCCAGGTGCAGTATTTTATTTAAATGTCGATGTTGATCATCAACTATCTCTGAATTATGGACAGTTGAGGCATTTGATGCTCATCTCATGACTGAAGTATTCTGTGACCTGGATCTCCCGATGACCCTGAGTCTACAGCCACCAACATTAACATTTCCACCTGCATGCTCGACAGAGATTCATCAGAGCATTTTAGCCTTGCCAAGACGCCGATTCATCTTTCGAGTGAGAACCACCAGTATCTCTCAAGCAGTAGTATCTGTGAATTGCTGATCAGTATCTTGCCGCAAATCTTCTCTTACCTTCATCAGTTCCCTGTCAATTCGAGACACTACCTAGAAAATGTGAAGATGTTTATGGTATATTTCAACGGGCAGGTTCTGATGATGCAGTCGTTATTCACCCTCTTTCTCATAATTTTACATCTGACAACCTTCTGTGACATGAAATCTGACCCTCGATCGCGCCGACCAACAGAACCCAGTATGCAATGAACATCATTCACCCGTGCTGAGTGTACGAGTATTAGTATGATAGTGGCTCGACACGGGCCAACTCACCATCCACACATACACTTCAGCCTGCATTTTTTGCTATCATGTGGCAGCAGCGACCATCACGCCCAGATCATGTCCAATCAGAGCAACTTGGATCATCAGTGACACTGACTTACAAGGTGACTCGCTGATTGAAACTGATTTTGAGATTACATCAGAAGGACACATGTGGACCTTAGGGAGGTGTTGGCAGCTGTGCTGGGAATTCTGGGAGGGGGGGGGGGCAGCGAGGTGACCTCTCTCAATGCAGACTTTGTTGATCATGGCCTGCGATTGTATGCACCGTGCTAGTGCACAACGCCGAGGAGGGTGATTAGATATATGGAGTCTTGCCTCACCTTGAGCTGATATACTCATTTTCTAAACTGTACAGGCCTTGGACGTCAGTCGCATCTGCTACTTAAATATCGACATAGACCTCAGTGAAGATAAAGCGGCACTCTGAGCACTATTGCCTGACAACCACTTCAAAAGCAGAAACTCACCAAGAAGTAGCCTTCTGCGATACCATGCTGCATACATTCATAGTGAACCTGCCGAAACAGACGTTTGGCACAATCTGGGAACTGTATAGCTCAAAGCTGAATGATTCTGAGCAGGAATGCAAGAAGAGCTGAGGGACATGAGTTCAACTAGCTCTGTGATAGCTGGCCGCTGGCACAGCAGTGCAGTCTTTTTGCAGCCATTCTGGTAGGAACAGAGTCATGGTTGCTTGATCACTGAATCTGTCCCAAGGAATGACGGGCGATCAGAACCGGGCTGCATGATGTGCATCTGATTATCCAATAATGAGTGCTTCGTGATGACCAGAATAGCGGTGATATCAATGGGAGTTGGAGTAAATGTAGACGGCATCATGGGTATTAGATCCTTCATGATACGAATGTTTAGACGAGAATGAATGGGCTGAAGAAACACCCAAAGCTGGCAGCCAAATTGAACAACTATACATCATATATTCAAACATCATGTGAGCAAAAATGATTGCATTCACGTGAGAAGGCAGGCCAGCGTCCAATGTTTGTTGCTAGCCATGGCGTCTGTCAAGAGACAGCAAGGTGAGCCAATACGAGGCAATGAGACAAACGTCGAAGCATCACTGACCTTCACCGGCTGTTATGTGCCTTTTTCTACCTGACTGCAGCAAAGCCATGATACGCAAGAAGCAAGAAACTGCATCTCATGGAACTGGTTGATTTACAGCTAAAGAGTTGGAAGACGTGCAGTTTGGGTGCGATCTGGTGCTATGCATGATCTCCCGCAGATGTCTTCCGATGACAACTGTGGATGAGATTTGGGCGGAAGCTGGGCCCTCAGCCACATTTTCCCTGGTGAGATTCAACCTCAACAGGCAGTGATCTGCCAGAATCTGAGGGTCTGAAATTTTCTGAGGTGTGACAAATTGGAAGGACCCCATCTTACAGTTGGTCACGTGTGAGCAGTTCTTTTTATGTGATATTGTACACCAGCCTCCCATCCATCCATGATTCAAGTGCTGTGTGCATGGAAGCTCCTGCTCACTCAGTTCCCCTCTCTATCACATGCCACACAATTTGCGGCCATGACCACATGGGCACACCTTCTGTGCCCGCTCCTTCACTTTTGACATAAAAGTGACAAGGCAGGCAGTCAGGCAGTCTGAGCCAGAGGACAAGCGTGATGGGATGTGGGGAGCCTACCATGTGCCGGCGATGACTGAGAGCAACAGATGCGAGGGACAAAGAGGTGGGTTGTGGGTCATCACACCGGCAATGATGTGAGAGTGCACAGACTGTACTGTGGCATGAATCAAGCGACATAATAATGATGTGTGACATCATGCATCAGTCTTCACAAAGAGTGTCACAGGCTGACATGAGGCTTGGCAGCACGATTATCCATCAGCGCTCCCTTCTGGAACCCTTCAGTTTTTGAGTCCTTTTTTTTTTAAAAAAATACATTTTTATATCACCTGAAGGGCGATTGGAGGTGTGTAAATACATGGTGTGTAGAAACGGAGGACCAGATGCATCTGGGGGTGAAGAAATTTAATGTACGGACTCCCGGTCCCTATGGACGCAACAGAGCAGACGTATAGTAGAAGGGCAGAAGGCCCGGTAAGCTGTGTCATGGATCACGCAAGCGCCGATAACCTAACAAACTGCATATGCCCAACCAACACGATAACCACACCACAGCAAGTCCGTTGACTCATTAGGAACACTGTTTAGGGGAGATCGAACCTTCAAGATACTCCCACCTAACTAACCTCATCACCCCTCTTGAGGGAGGGAGTTACCCAGTTGACTTTGAGGAGAGCTCAGCGGACCAGGGTTAGTGAACTGCATGATGGCAGATCGAAGGGTGGAACCAGTTGATGGCCAAAGAGATGTCAGGGTGGGAAGGGGAGGATAACGTAAGAAAATTGACAGCAGGAGTGGGTGACGTGCAGCGAACTCTACCACGTAGCAGGCTGGATAAAAACTGATCCCCTGTGATTAAGTGTTGCTGCACCAGCATGTTGATCCCGTATTCAGTGTGGGCATGCCTGGTGACAGACAAAAAGGGCAGACAGGGGGCGATGGAATAGGAATGAAGGAGCATGGTGGGATGGAAAAGTTGTGCCTGCCACTACATGGTGACATCTGAGTCACCAGCATTGGGTGGCATGGGGCGCTCGAAAGATGTTGGTGAAGCAGTGCCAGCATTCCAGAATTGAGTGCATTTAGGGCACTGGTCGGAGTCAGCATGGTGAAGACCATGGCAGTTCATGCATCGCGCATGAGCACAGGGGTCAGAGGCAGCGCGATTCTCCTTCATGCACATGGTGCACCGTGCTCGGTGCACCAATTTGAGGTGACGGCCAGCACACACACAGCACTGGGGTGACTTCGTGCAACCTGCAATGAGATGGCCATATCCCCAGCACCTCGTACACTGTCAGAGGCATGACATGGTGATGGGGGTACCGAAGGTGAAGAGGGGAGTGCAGAGGAAGGCAGTGAGATGAGAGCCATCTGGGTCTTCAAAGCTGAGGACGACAGATGATTGAGCACCATTGATTTGCTCAGGTCGACGTGCCCAGCATGGAGGTTGGGTGATGCGGAGGCACGCAAGCGTGGGGTTCTTCATGAGCTTAGTCGACAGAGTTGACATCGAGTGGACCACATCGCCTGGAGCTGTCCTGGTGCTGACATTGCCTATGAGGACCCTAGACCACTTGACGTCTCTGGAGACATGTTGATCTGAATCGAGCTTGAGGGCAGCACGAAGGGTTAGGAGGTGTTCGTCAATGCAGCGGTATGAGGTGGTAGCAGGAAAAGCCAGGATAATGTTGCCAGAGGAGCTCGGGTAGGCCACGAGTGTAGCCAGTCCTCCAGCAGTCAGTATCGCAGCCAGTGCTGCATTCACATCACTGACAAGTTAGGCGGGGGGCATCTGAAGCAGGTGTGTCAGTGCAGAGCCAGCAAAATGAACCACATAACTCAAGGGCTCTGGGGTGTGCTTGGGCCCAGGAGCCTTCGGGGAAGTGGGTGGATTCAGAGTTGTCACAGGAGAAGCTGGACGAGATGTTGCAGCTGTCACCACATATGAGCACTTCTTGAAAGTGCCACATACCTGATGTTTGGGAGGAGGGGGGGGCCTCCGCCTGTGATGGGGGGGGGTCACAGTCACTATTCAAGTCTTCAAGGCATCAAGCCTGGCATCGAGGGCAGTACGAAAGTCCTGGAGGGCCACCGTGAGGTCAGGTCCAGTAGTCATTGAGGCAGGGGTGGGCTGGGTGGTTGGCATTGAGTTGGGGGGTACCGCTGACACATCACGAAGGGCATCGAGAGCAGAGTGGCACCGTGCAAGCAGGAGGGTGTTAGCATTGATGGTTTCCTTGTTGCGTCGCAGTTGCAATGTGAAGGTGGAGTGCATGGCCTTCTTTACCACAAAAACTGCATTGATGAGGGAGTCCATATCATGCAGAAACTCAGAGGGGCCCTGAGTCAGCCATGGTCGGAGAGCCTGACGTATAGCCAGGATGAAGGCTGGGGTTCCAGAGGTAATATCATACTCAGAGGCAGAGGGTGCAGGGGAAGACCCCCAGGCGCTATGTCAGAAAAATCCTTATCTGATTAGAATGCGTTACAATGCATTGTAACACCACAATAGATTTCCACCATTGTGATTCATTGCAATAAAGTACAAATAATTGCAATTTCATTGTTATCTAAGCGCCTATCATTGCAATGCCATTGCAAGAGTCGAGGTGCAGCTGAGCCAGCCAAGCAAATGCAATGTGTTCCAATTATATACCTGTGATTGCAATGCATCACAATTCCAAGCGCTGACTGGACAGGTCAACAAAAGTATTTCGACCAGAGACATGAAAGTTTTTTTTGATCTCAAACAATCTCACTGCATAGGAATCGAACTCTGTCTTACCGAACTTGAGACAAATTAAGTATACCTTACCATTTGACTATGGAGCCATTATTGTACATGCTTAATGAATTCTAATAACACGTTTTCAAAGCTGCAGCCGATTCACGAGGTATTCACTCGACATGATAGTTCTAACATGACTATCTGACTATCGCGCTTGTGTGCGAGAACGCCGTGTATGCACATTAACAGCTGGCTGCTCCTCGGTAACATTTTGACTTCAGCCCCAGCCCTAGGCATCTGCACAACAGAATTCTGCACATTTAAGTTCTGGAATGCTGTCAGCAGCTGCTGTTCAACTGTAGATTCAGTGCCTGGATAGTTCACATGGGAGCTCGAGCCTGCAATATTCAGACGATACTTAAGTAAGGTGCACAGGGATGATGAATATTAGTGTCAGCCTCACCTGGAGCCAACGATGGAGTCTGCACCACAGTAAGAGGGGTTTCCATTTGAGAATGGCTGAGGTGGGGTCGCATCGCCAAAGTGAAGGGAGTATGAGCAGTGGAATCAGCTTCAACAGTGGTGGCATGATGGACGGGGACAGAGCGTGCTCAGAGAATTGCAGGCACATAATTTATAGCAGCATGCAGGGAAACCATGTGGGTGAGAGCCATAGTTCGAGTGATTGTATTAGTGGATGTCACAGTATATTAGCACTTCCCTATTCAGAAGGCCCTACTGTAACTGGACTCAAGCAGCGTCACCAAAGCCAGCCACAAAAGCCACGCGACATCATTGATGATCAGCTAAGTGCTCAAGGATCTTATCGATTGTTTGCGCCAATCGACACATCACGTGACCCACAAGGTAGCGCCCCATCAAGCACCCCTGGCACGTGACCTTAAGAGATGCCCAAGCACCTGACATCCTGATAGCTGCTCAATAGGCTTGGGCATAGGCACGGGACACCGAGGTCTGGATTGGTAAGGAGGTCGGCCTTATACCTCATGGCCG
>NW_024468560.1:271239-281686 GCF_001632365.1 Laetiporus sulphureus 93-53
TGTGGCAAAGCTTAGCCGTGACATTTGAATAAGACTCAACCACCTGCCTTCGGCCTCAGGCTGACCGCAGGGAGTGACCTGAGGATCCTTTGAGGACCAGGCACTTTTTGACCTGAAGCATGTCATTAAACTGCATCGTTTTTGCTCAGAGATATTCTGCCTGAGAGCAGGGCTTTTTCCACATCACTTCCTCCACTATTCCTACAACTCTACCCACTGTAAGCCGCTCCCTGCCTACAAAAGGTATCAGCGCAGGTTGCTTCCTTCACTTCTCCATGAGGGTGAACAGCCAGGAACCATTTGGTGTTCGCTGGGGTCAAGATCTAGGAGTGGGTACATGGATTGAAGGATCTTTGGGATTATTAGACAAGGCGTAGCATACCTGTGTCGATTATAGGAATATACTCTAGGGCCCCTGATAAAGCCATTGCGCATTAAGTGATCTTGCCTAAAGCTGGCCCACTCAAAAGCTTCGCCCAGCACGAAAAACACTTCGAGTGATTCGTGACCGTGTATCCGAGAACCTATGTGCATGTCCTCAATAGAAGAAAACTAAACTGCGAGCAAACATCCTATATCTTGATAAAGATCAAAAGGCAGGCCTAGAACAAGTCCGAAGACCTCGGCAAAAACCCGTTATCAATGTAGATTGAAGAATCCATATAGGATAAGGGTCATACATCCTGCATGCTAGCCTGGAATGCTACCAGTTTAAACCTTTGCATGCAAAAGAGTGTGTCTAGTCAGCACACCTCCTGTTCAAGAACATTCTGTGGAATGAACAGCGCAAGTCGAGAAGAACTCATCCAAGCACACGGTAGTCTTTTGACTATTAACTGTGGGCGGATAGAGTAGAAACTCGAAGAACGACACAAAGAATAGTTCAACACTGGGACAAATAGGGATACTATGGGAAACATTCATTCCAAGTCTTACGCGATAAAAAACATGCAACCAAGGCACACATTGAATCGAAAAACTGCCGCCCATCGCGTTTGGAATGCGACGCTATTGCGCATCTTTGTTCAAAGCAATCTACCACTCAAGCAACCCGATTTGGGGTCCAGAGAGTGGATCCTGGCACTTGACCACAGGAGTCCTGCCAGAAGACCTAGTGCAAGTCAGAATAAACTGCAAACCTGCTGAACACATCCAATCTTTTGATTCCCCCCCACCCACCCTATATTGTTTCTTATTAATTCTCTCCCTTGGGTCACCCCTCGCATGTCACCCAGGAGTGCGTGGCGGTGGATGATTAGACCCAGGCGGGTCTTGCCTAGTGTCAGCTCGCTCCTGGAGAAGAGCTTGGCAAGGAGTGGGTAATATAGGTATATAGGCATGTGCGTAACGTAGTAAAGCATAATGACCTGGTCTCCACGGATGACCATTAGGCGTAGACCAAAGGCCACACTCCTCCAAACCTATAAGGAGGATTCATGCTATGTCAGACATGTGTCGGCTAGCATAGAACTATGGCATTCGGATGGGAGAACCTATACCGCCCTTGACCATTGGGAAAAGGATATAAGACCTTGGAAGGCTGAAGGGCGAGCACAGCACAGTATTCCCTGAACCTTCAAGGCTTATCCACAGAGAGGCACAAAACTGGCCGTAACTGTTGGGAAGGCCACAGGCTGGTTACATAGCCACAGTTCGTATAGCCAGATCTGAAGTACCACTTTCTAGCTCCAATTTTACGCCTCAAATCAACCAGTCGAGTCATACGAAAAGACCTATGAACTCGTGGACAAGATGGATCATGCAAGAGTTTTGCCATACGTCACTCAGCATCTTATCACATCTCAACGACCACTCACCACACTAGGCGTGAACAAGATCACTGGTTAGATCAAAAATAGAAAGGAAATAGGTGCACCTTTCCAATAAGAAACTGCAGCTTATGCATCACACCCTGACACGGTGCTGTAACAAGCTGAGTGCCTCCTAAGCATGAAGTTAAACTGCAGATCCCAGGTCCTATGCGCAAGACCAGAGGAAAAACTGCGAGCACCACCTCAAGCAAGCAACTTGAAGGGATCCCAAAGGGTTTGAGTGCAGCCCTATAGGAATGAAAAACACATCACCAGGTAACTCCCATCAGCGTTGATACTGGTCTGAAGTCCTCAAAAGGGGTGTAGCCCAAGAAGAAGCAAAAGGCACTGCCACCACTTAGAGGTATTGGCAACCTGGCCCAAGACTTCAAGGGACAAAAGATGCATTTCAAGCACCACCCCAACCTCTGTGCTCATGAGGTTTAAACTGTCAGCCCGACCACGATGTATGTCGGTAACAAACTACCAGCACCAGCATGGCCATTTCCCAGCCATAGCGATCCCAAAGACCAATGCGCAAGTCTATAGGAATAAACTGCGAGCACCAAAAGACCTATGTGCAAGTCATTAAACTGTGAGCATGCCGATCAACCCTGCCCTCCCACCCATCTGCTCAGTCAGCCTTCACAGCATCTGTTCATCGAGGGCGATGAACCATGAAGTGGGGGTGATGTCACAGTATATTAGCACTTCCCTATTCAGAAGGCCCTACTGTAACTGGACTCAAGCAGCATCACCAAAGCCAGCCACAAAAGCCACGCAACATCATTGATGATCAGCTAAGTGCTCAAGGATCTTATCGATTGTCTGCGCCAATCGACACATCACGTGACCCACAAGGTAGCGCCCCATCAAGCACCCCTGGCACGTGACCTTAAGAGACGCCCAAGCACATGACATCCTGATAGCCGCTCAATAGGCTCGGGCATAGGCACAGGACACCGAGGTCTGGATTGGTAAGGAGGTCGGCCTTATACCTCATGGCCGAGACGGCACCCCGACGGAATGCCACATGGACCATGACCTTATCTATGAGTCTACAGCCCACCAATGACCACGTAGTATTTACTAGTAGGTACATTGCTATTGGCTGTAGCACATTATGTAATATGCACATGTGGCTTGCCAGAACCCCAGTAGGTACACATAGTTAGAGTGACTGGGGTCCAGCCCCACATGTATATATATGCCCTATGCGACTGAGGTAGCCCTCAGTCTTATTCATCTATTTCTCACATCCATCGTGGCTTGCCACATCCCTTCATCCCTGAGTCAGCTCGACAGTGAGGCTCATTGCCACTCACTTGTCCTTTGCCTACCATTGGCTGATAGGGGGCTCACCACCCTTTTATGTTGGATCTTGAGTCACTGCTCCAAGTGAGACCCTGGGGCCTTACAAGGCACTCAGTATAAAGGTCATCCGTGAGCGGGTCATGTGTGAAGCACCCATGGACATCACGTCTCGTGTGGCAAAGCTTAGCCGTGACAGTGGAAAATGAGCCATGTTCATCAGTCACAGTGGTGCGAGTGAGTGGAGTGACAGGAACAGGATTACATGTCACGGTGATGGCACACTGAAGAGGAGGATTGATTGAAATGTATTCTGACTCTAGCTCATCAGATTCATCATCACTCGCAGCATTCATCTCTTGCGCTATCGCGTCTAAATCCATGTCATCTTCAGTTTTATTGCACACTGCCAAGGCCTTGTCACTGAAGATAAGCACATTTAGAAATGCAAGTAGGCTCTTTAGTCTGACCAGATCCAAAGATAGCAACAGTTGAAGATAGCGGTCAAAGTTACCCAGATAATCAATTCCGCTTCTTGCCCCTTTCAGGTTGTATTGTGTGTCCGGTGAACAGAAGAAACAAGCCTCAATGACATATTTTGTGAATATTAAAACGTCAAGCAGATAAATATGGTACCTGCCAGATTGGCTGCCCAAGTGACCATGTGAGGTGTGATACCAGTAATCTGCTGATTTTCTCTGGATGTCTTTGGCCCTGAGCATCCACCAGAATGCAAGGCATTTCTGCCAAATAGCGCAATTTTGATTATCTGGGATCTAAATTATTGAAGCACAACCATGAAGAAGAAAGACATTACTTGCCTTCGCAATGACTTCAGTACGAAATGTAAGACACTTTGGGCACTGCTCTCGCACTTCTGCAGGGAACAGTACTGGTGTGAGAAGAAGGTATTTGTCACCATTTCCTTTCAGAAGCTGCTGTAAGTCCAGGTTTGAAGCGTGATCATATGTAGAGCTGAACCATTCCTGCGGCAATCCAAAGATCTCTCCTGCCGACAATCGTACATTGTCAATTGCAGTTGCCTTGCCTTGTCCCACACCAAAATTGAACTAAAAATAGAAGCACCAGGAGTTCCAAATGAGTGCCATCACAACCAGTATTCACAGTTTTCAACAAACGTACGGCTAACTGAAAATCACTAAGGCGCATCAATTTATGCAGATGCGCTGGCAGAAAGTCGAACATTTCTGCAGATAGTGCCATCGCCCTTGTTGTCTGATTGGTGAACCAGTCAGTATCTTCAGGATCAATGACCGGACGTTCTGCATAGCTCCAGGCTGCAGGAGGAACCCAGAGCCACACGGTCACACCAAAACGTCTTTCTAGAGCGCGTATATTGGTATCATACTTCGCTACCACTTTCGACTGTGTACCACGGTTCGCGTGAGCACCACGTTTTGAACACTTTATTTTCAATTGAGTGTTATGTGCTTTGACCTTTTGCATCTGCTGTTGTAGCGAAACGTAGCACAGCTGCAAGTCACGTAGAGCCTGTCCAAAAACATTAGTCTATGAAGAATGTGTGGTGGGAAAAATGGTAAACACAGACAGCTCGAAAGTCTTCAATCATTGCATTGTCTTCAGGCATAACGAGAGGATCTTGATGTTCTTGCCTACCATCAGGTTCGTTGTCAGCACTTCGATATTCTTCATCAAAGAATGAGGATTCGATATCAGAGCCTTCATCTTCATCGAGCTGTTGAAATGGCATCTCACAATGACAGCAAGAAATGAGCACGGCGAAAACGAAGGCAAGCAAAATGAGTCACAATCATCACGCCCGATCATTGATCGAGAAATTCAATATCCACAAACCCATACCAATGATGTCTTGAGACAGGATGGCGATATGCAGTCGGTGGCAATGATGCTGTTGATGAGACCCATGACATTGCTGACTGCCTGCATCGCATCCTTGAAAACATCCTGGTACATGAGTGCAAGCCTGAACTGGCCGTGGTAAAAGCAGATAAAATGTCTGTGGGCATGCATGTAAGCACACTCCTGTACAATCTCAAATGTGAGATGAATAACAACTGCATCACTAACATCTCTGTCAACAGTGTTTCTCTGCTGTGGTGATTGCATAGCTATAGTGGGTCTGTCACGGTACCACTGGACAAGAGATCAAAAAGACTAAAAAGGGACAGTCACGTGGAACGTGCTGCCCTGATCCCCCTGATCCCAAGTAATCCCCCTGAACTCTATGTGGCACAAGAGCCTATGACTTACTAGTTGATGTGGCAGATGCAGGAATGGGTGAGAGATATATGAAGGAGCTGGTGAGCTCAGTGGGTGCTACAGATGGTAGATGAGGAGAAACAATCTGAGGTTTCGTCCCCTACATGGCTGGTCTTACATATATACATGTACAGCAGGCTATCTTACCTAAGCTACCTATCTACGGGTATAAGCAAATGGCCATACATGAAACAATGGGATGTCCGGATGTAGAACAATAAGTGGGAAGATCAATGGTTGCCACAGTAACGTGTGCGAACATCGTGCCTATCTTGGTTTCCCTTTTGTTCTCCGGTGTGAACATCATGCCTATCTGGGCTTCTGGCTAAACTAATAGGAAGTGGAAGGCCAATGCATAACAATAGTTCTTGTTCCCTTTGTTCCCAAATGGGTGCCTCTATTGTATCCTGGAATAGACAGGTCCGACCATATCATCCACGGGTCTGGACCATAACATGTGATGTGGACTATCACCTGATCTCTACGCATCACGTCTGTGGCTGAGTGGCATGAGATATTGGTGAAGCACGTGATCTGTGATGTGAGAAAAGTCACGTGCAGACTTTGTGGCAAAAATCTGTGACACTACCCCCTCTCAAGGCTCATTGTCCCGAGGAGCCAAAACCTTTATTTCCTCTTTTAGTTGCTCACAACGGTTGGTAACTTCGGGAGGGAAGCCCTTTGGCATAATATTCGAAGATTATTTGGGCTATCCTGTCTCCTGGTTTAACTGAAAATATGAAATCCATTGTGTTGATCAGTACGACCTTGAGTTCTCTGGTGTAATCAGGGTCAACGACTCCTGCGCCCACGTCAACTCCTCTTGCAGCAAGTCCACTGCATAGAGCTATTCGTGTATAGGTATGTTTGGGAGGGTCGATTGCAACTCCCGTTCCTACCACAGCTCGTGAATGCGGAGGAATTTCGTGCATTTCTGCTGCATAAATATCCCATCCTGCTGCTTCATTTGAGGATTTTTTTTGGTGATTTGACGAGATCTGTCAATTTATGATACAGGAAGAACTCATCCGGATGGTCGGACATATTGATTCTGTGTGTGGAGATCAGTGCAACTTCATATGAGGATAATTCAAAGTGTTTTCCACCAAAAGTGACGACACTGATTGGTGCTTTGGCTGCATCTGGGTGTTGTTGTTGGAATTCTTGAAGAAGCTCGTCGGCGTTGGTAAGATTTGTTCGGGGTTCCCATGTATCGTCGGAATGGTCATAGCCTTTCCATTTGATGAGGTATTGGATCTGTCCCCTTACGACCTTCGAGTCTAGTATTTCTTCAACTTCGAATTCTGGTTCTCCTTCGATTTCTATGGCTGGGGGCTTTAGGGGTTCACGGTGTGTGACCGTGTCTTGATGGTACATGATTAACTTGCTAGCATGGAAGACCGGGCAGACCTTCATTTGCTTGGGCAGTTCCAGTTTGAACGTGACTGGGCCTAGCTTCTGAAGTACTTTGTAAGGTCCGAAGTTTTGTGTGCCTAGCTTCACGGATTTGACTTTTACTCTGAGGTCTTTCCCTTTGAGTAGTACTAGGTCTCCGACTTTGAATGGGACTTCTCCCTTTTTCTCATCGAAGTACCATTTCATCCGTGAAGCTGAAACTTCCAATGCTGCCTTTACCTGTTCTTGCACCTCAGATCGGTGGGCGAATAAATGTTCCAATGAGGGATGACATATTGACTCGTGTACGTCTGGTGCCATTTTTGGATGTCAGCCGTATTTGACAAAGAATGGAGAAAGTGCAGTAGACTCATGGGTCTGGTTGTTGTATGAGAATTCTGCTGTTGGCAGGTAATAGACCCAATCGTTCTGTCTGTGATTACAGTACATTCGTAGGTACTGTTTCAACACTTGGTTAACCCTTTCTGTCTGGCCGTCTGTTTGGGGATGATATGCTGTGGACATTGTTGACTTTATACCGAGCTTCTGGCAGAACTCCTGAAATAGTTTGCTCGCAAACTGAGTACCTCTGTCTGAGATAATCTGGCATGGCAATCTGTGGAGTTTGAAGACTTCATTATAGAATATGTTAGCGACTTGCGACAATGTGACCGTGTCATCCGTTGCATAGAAGTGTGCTCGTTTTGTAAGTCTGTCTATGACGACAAGTATTTATCACAAACTTAGGATGCAGTGCACTGACTAAGCCTATGACCTTATGATCAAACACTTACTGACTGTTGTTGAAGTAAGGATGGACACAAAGACGATCAAGGTAAAGCAGTGCCTTTCAAGTGAGCACTGATAACACCGTATGAATAGGTGTAGCAGAGATGAGAATAAGTCTGGGGGACTTATGCGTCTCAGAGCTCTGGCTTATATACATGAGCAGAGGGACCCTTGGTACCCTGATACCCCAGAACCGCTAGCTAATGGACATTGTCTGATTGGTTACCACTACCTGTCAGACTACGTGTGTCATGCATGCCGAACCTCCGAACTACTTAGTAAGACCATGGGAATGGTATTGTCTGTAATGGCTACATCTTCGGTGGTGTGGTATTGTCACAGTATTAAGTGGCACCTTTCTTTTTGCACCATTAAAGTCCTCATTTGAGTGGTTATTCGGACGCCAACCTTCATATTGGTCTCGCAACGTGGATACTTGGACAAACAGCACAATGCCGCCACATACATCATGGACATGACTGTGTCTACTGCATGACCACCAAGCGCCCATGATTCAGCCACCCAGTCACGTGACACTGGCCACTTGCCCTATTCAGAAGTTGTCAGGCGTTGGTCACATGACACCAGGCCACTTGCCCAGAAAGGAACCCATTGGACCATCAAGCTAGCAAGCATCCAATTCGCCACTCAAGATAGTGGCACCACTTTGCTGCCTAAACCAATAGGCAGATACCACAACAGAGGATCCCCCTACCAACCGGCATACAGTATAGCCAGGTACAGGATAGGCTAGATCTTCTCACAACCCTATCCAGATGAAGACTGATCGTCACACTCATTGTTCTGAGTTTGGACAGATCCTCTCATCTGATGTTGCAACCGTTGTGATGTGCTCTGTTGGCCATCACCCATTGGCCCCTCAACAGTGGGCCCACTTACAGGCATTTATCTCATTGGATTAGATAGGATTACCTCAGCGTATCCATGGCCATTGTAGATAGTTGCTATGACGAAGTCCAGAACCATTACCGGTTCTGGCAATATGTTCACATGTAGGTATCTGAGGTCTTACAGTAGCACAGTGCCAGGGGCCCTGCCCTACATGTATATAAAGCCCATAAGGATCTAAGAGAGGACCTTAGATTCATTATCCTATTGTATGCGGCCTAAACAGCCAATTCACCCCCCTAGTTGTGAGCATAAGGCTAAGGGCCCTTTGAGCCCCTTTTCCAGACTGCATACCACTGCGCGCGTCCTCAGCCTAGCCCTTGTGGCAGGCTTTTTATGTGGGATCATTTGTGCAGGTCACAAAAGCAGACTTGCCCTTAATTGGGTTAAGTGCTTTGGTGCTTTGTGACATTATAATGAATCTCCATGCACGCCCCCAGCTTCCTGCTGCTGGTGTGATTTTTTGGTCCTAAACATGACCACCTTAAATAAAACTGTTTAATTTTTGAGCCAAGCGAAGAAGACCTAGAGTTATTCGCTTGTGCTTTTTCAGCCCAAGAAAATCCAGGTGTGGGGCGCACCTTTTTTGACACATCCATCATCACCTCTACCGCTGTCAGCCTACCTCAAGACTTGGTAGCAGGCACCTTCGCGTAAGCCGCTCCCTCACCAGGACAGTGCTGCAGCAACATTTGATATTGAAACCTTTGTCCCCCCACCCATATTCATTTCAATAAGGGCAATATTTGCGAAAATACCACGAGTTATCACCCCTTATGTGCGAAAATACTATGAGTTATCGCTTATATAAGACACACAGCGTCTGCAATGACATTAAACTATTACCTATCATTTATATATCATTTGTATAGGATTGGTCACCTATAAATATATAAATAAAATATTCTGGATATCTAAAAGACATGCTACTCCGAATTGACACAGTGATTGTCCACATATAAGATCTCCAAGAGCACGGCAGTCTTTGACTGTAAACTGCTGGCGGAAATAGATCTTTACTTAGCAGTTCACAATAGATAATCCAATTTTTAGGGAGTTATTTTGGCACACACAATGGGATATTGGGAACCCTTTTACCCAGAAGCGGTCTCAGAATTACTACATATTGCACAACAATTAGTAATTTATTTGCTATGGGATGCCTAAACCACCTTTTCCCCAAAAGTTATAAGGCTTTTTCTCCCACCCACCCTCCCTTACTTTTGTGCCCCTCAGTCTTGTTTTAACTCGCTCATGCCACGTCGGTTCCAGGAGGAACCTGGCAAGGGGGAGGTAATGTAGGATACAGCGAGTATGTACGAGCTTATCTGAAGACGTGCGCACAAGAAGTGCAGCACTCAAAGATATATAGCAAGTACTGAGCGCATGTCCTATTCGAAGAGTCGAGAAGGATCCGCGAAGCAATTAGGATCACATGTTCGAAGATGAGCGTGAGCAAGTCAAGGATGATCCAAGCAGCGCCAAAGGATCACATTTTCAAAACCTTCCATTTTTTAACTTTTGCCTACATAGCATGCCAACCTAAAGGGCAATCGAGAGACCATTGCCAACAAGTATGAACAGCGTTGGGGAACGCATCTACTTGCATACAACAATGCAAACATGGCAGCTATTCTATATAAAATCCTAAAAAGACATAGGCAACCTTTTGGGTACAAGACACAATCTTTGGAACAGCCCTCTGACCAAGGGCATCCTATCATTTGGCAGCTTTGAGCGCCATCATGGACCTGGGCAAGTCATTAAAACTACACCACTATGACAGCTTTGAGCGCCACCAAATGTATGACATCATCACAGATCACGAATCAACCAAGATCATGATCGATCAGAAAGTCTATCATGACTCGATTGACGGATCAAACATGATCACAATCGATCAAAATATGTCATACCTTCAAACACGTGACTAGGCGCCCATAGAATCTTATCTTATCGATGTCAAAAAA
>NW_024468561.1:0-1324 GCF_001632365.1 Laetiporus sulphureus 93-53
GTGGAACCAGAACTAGCAGCATCGAAAACAGTGGCAGCGTCAGACAGGGCATGCTGGGGCGATACATAATAAAATGTAACTCTAGTAGAAAACATTACACGCAATTACAAAGTCCGAAAAGCCTGCGCCTAATAAATTATAATCTCCGCCCGAAAAAACCGACCTCTCGACAAGACCCCCGCGTCAAAAAGCAGACTAATCTGACTCCCACCTTCTTTCTCGTATCCACAAATCCAATCGTGAACTTTACTTTTGCTCTGTTCTGTGATCCTTCATGCAATGCGTGCCGGGGCAGGCAATCCTTGTACATGCTCTCCCTCGGCACACCCCAGGCTTCAGGGCTAGGACATCCTTCGTCCGACCTAACCCACCATGACAGCTATTGATGGTGCAGTACAGCTCACCTGCTTAGATCTCAGCATAGACAGCTGAAGCCATAGACAACCTCCAGGCGTGAGTCCTGCAGCGAGAAAGGTATGGAACCTGGTGGATTTTCTTTGGCTTCCCCCGCTGTAGCATCCTATCATTGTCTGAGTCAATCAAGCAGTTTGGTGCAAGTTTTTGCCTAGGAGAGGTGCAAAATGTGCCTTTTACAAGCCTTTCACCAAAGGTATTGAAAGGCTGGACTATATACAGTTCAATTCAAACACCTTTTTAGCAACAAGAATCGATACTTTCTTTGCTGTGGAGGTCCTGAGACTTATCTCCTTGTTTGATTTCAACAAGCGGAAATAAGCCTATGCAAGCGGATTTGAGTTTTCCGGATGAAATTCCACGTTCATTGCACTAGTACCCATGGGCTCCAGGGTGGCGCCTACACTGATGCAGCTTCAAGTTGGGCTAATAACCGTCGCGCGAATGATCTGCAGAGAGAATTTGGAGCACGTTCTTGTAATCTACCCATGTGAAGATGCTGTGCTGTTCAAGCTAATGTGCACTTCTAGGGACTGCGCACGGTTCGCGTGTCAACCTACGCGCTCGATGCTTTCCTCCGCAGTTCTTCGGATATCCCACCCGTGCAAACGGGCCATGGACCTTGAAAGAAGCTCGGAACATCTTGCGGGCTGGTGTTTCATGAGCTTGTCGGCATCCAGAAATGACGGGCTGTTCAAGGTCACCTAAGTAACAGTGCAACTTTGTGAAGTCGCGTTGACGGCATCATGGATCATGCATCGCACTTCTCCCGACTGCGCCTCGGAACTGTGAACAACAATTTTGCCCCTGCAGCTCCGATGACCCTGCCTCGTGCGCCGCAAGGCTATGTCCATCGTCATCACATATACGCCAGCCGATCAGCATGCATGCCTTCTCCATTTCTCCCAGC
>NW_024468561.1:2979-5093 GCF_001632365.1 Laetiporus sulphureus 93-53
AGCAGTAGGGACCTGGTGCTGAACCAGGAACAGAAATATGTCCAGCAGGCAGTGGACATGCTCATCGGACAGAGGGCACAGGTGTTCATCGGTAACGGGGTGGGTGTCAGATTGCTCTTCCATGTACTCTTCTTGATTGCTGGCAGCCCGTTGGTTACGACAGTTCTTCAGTGAGGAGGGCATCGAGCAAGACAGCGGAGTCAGCTGTGATGGGGAGCCACAAAGGCCACCTGCGTGGGTCATGCCCCCGGTCAAGTAGACAGATGTCAATGGATCGACCATGCTTGGGTATGTGCAGTGCATGCGAATATATTTCTTTGACAGGAAGTGCTGAACGACCGCAAAGAATGTGAAAGATGAGGGCTGGTACACAACAGAAAGGGCTTTACAGTCTAGTCCATACGAAAGGGTCTCACACCTTGCTGATCTTCATGTCACCGCCGCCCCGGCCTAGCTTTCACCGGTCACGCCCAGCGCATTATCTGCGGTGCCAGGAGACCACGATGCATACGTCTAGATGCACTTCGTGGCTGCGCGAAGTCAATCTCACAACCACTCTGATCGCTGATCGCCGTTGATGACCGGACTTCGGATAAGAAATTTACATAAGTTCTCACATGTCGGGTGTCCGTCATCTTGCATTTAGAATTGGGGTAAATCTGCATGCAGGGTAAGTCCAGGGGGCAGTGCTATCATTCACTGATGCATCTGTCTTTCAACAGATCACTGCCGACATTCTCTCCAATCTTGCTAGTAGGGCATGTATACTCCAGAGCCAGTCTTAATTATCCCGCTCTGCCAGCGACAGATAAAAGGTCATCGTGATTTCCTACGCACCGCATTCACCATCATTTCAAGCTTCTAGCCCCTTCATGTAAAGAACCGTCGTGACTCATGTCAAGTGCCGAGTGCTATCTTCCGTGAGTCATGATGGCTTCTGCATTGGTCATAGCTCTCCGGACTATCTTGTTGGTATTATATCTTAATTGCTATGGTGCGGTACATAAGCCAGTATTGGGAGGACGGTACTTTGTAGCATTGCGAGTCCTTACCGAGAGACTGACATAAATGGCATTGGTGTGGGTGTTGTAAAAGAGCATGACTTGAACACGCTGATCCCTGCCAGCTGAACAATGGTACTGAGCGAGGCGTGGCATTCAAACAAAGTTCGAGCTTCCCTTCTGGACCACAGAACCTCATTGTCGATTCTGGGCATGGCTGTACAGCATCATGCCCATACGTACGGGACTCTTATCTCGAACCTGTGAGGGTCATTGTGCTGTGGTTGTAGCACGCCATTTAATATGCGTCCGGGTTCGCATTGGCTGACAGGCATTCTCGGCACAATTGAATGGATAAGATGAACTTCGTATTCGTGGGTAAAAGAACGCATAGCAGTGTCCATATGTACCGAGATACAAACATTTAAAATCTCTCAAACGCGAAGGAGAAACACCGTCAGCGTACCTCCAAGTCTGCAAAATGCATGGCGGCGAGAGCCCATGTCGCGAAACATCTGTCCATGATCCTTGGAAGCTTCATCTTGTGCTGCGCGTGCACGAATGGGCACTCGCGTCAATGTGAGAGGCCGCGCACGAATTGGAGTTCTCGCGGGAGCCTGGCCCTGTGCCACTTCTTCTTTTCATCAATGCATCCACTATCGAGCGATCAGCGCAGCGCACCGTGATAGGCCCTTTCTGGACCTTGAACGACCGTCGCAGCACCCGATAACGCCTCAGTCTTGACCGTCGACGTTTGCGTGCACACCGACCTGGCAATGTCCATGTGGCTGTGATGCGACCATGAACGTCTGAAATCGCGGAGCCCATCGCGTTCCGTCAGTCTCAAAGTTCGAAGTCACCTATGATAGCGGACGCGAGTCCCGTTGGCGCGCGAAGTCCATCAATACCGCGCTGCGCATATGGCATGTTTACTTGGACTCCGGATGCCATTTCAGTGTTCTAGCGTACACAACGCACGTGAACGAACGGGAACTCGTCTCGGCGTGGAAAGCCATGTGGTGGTTGAGATTCTCTCGAGAGTCTGGCCCTTGCACTCTTCTCAACGATGCGCCGACTATCGAGCGATCAGCGCATCGCGGTAGGTCTTTTCTG
>NW_024468561.1:7668-9417 GCF_001632365.1 Laetiporus sulphureus 93-53
CCGATGACCCTGCCTCGTGCGCCGCAAGGCTATGTCCATCGTCATCACATATACGCCAGCCGATCAGCATGCATGCCTTCTCCATTTCTCCCAGCCAGCTCCTCGGTGGTAGTCGATGCTATCCTGCATGAAGTTCGCATGGTCTAAACGCTCCATGGGGTCGTACCAATCACTCCCACCCGCAAACCCTGCTGCGCCGCACACCAAATATCGCCGGCCATACTATTCCAAGCGATTCATCAAGATTGCTGTCGTTGTCTTCGTCTCGTTCGCAATCGCCATCATACTCGGATACGTCTATCTGTTCAGACTACCTTTGAAGATACATTTCGGACAGCCTGAGAAGGACGAGCACCTGCCGCCGCTATATACCAGGTTCCACAACTACGAGCTCAGCCTACCGCAGCACCAGCTCGACACCGGCTCGCAAGATAGCCCGAACGGCAAGTATTTCTGGGTAGCAAATCACGCCCGCAGTACGTAGTCTGCTCCTCTCCAGAGATAATAAGATTCCTATAGTGCATCAGGATCCGGATAGGGGAATATCATGCAGGAACTCTTGCTCAACCACTATGTAGCTTACCGCGCTGGCCGATCGTACGTCCTGAGCATTGCTAGCATGTATGAATGACTGATTCATGCCCAGCTGAGCCAATAGCTTCGTGTTCAGCAACTATACCTGGAATGACGACAGAAGCTTATACTCATACTTCAACAACAAACCGATACCCTCGCAAATACCCTACACCGCTTTGATCCAAGGTCAATACACACGGTCTAAAGACAAGCGCGAGCGCCGATATTGAACACAATGACAGGTCCAACGGTCGGCGCACCGATGCGCGCAGATCCCGCAGCGCCGCTGGCTGTCATGAAAGATTTCTGGGATAAGGTCTGCCCGAATCCCACAGTGATCCGGAACGACGACGTCATCGCGTCTCTGGGAAGGACCACCACCGCGCAGCTGATGATTGACAAGTGGGTCGAACTGCTCACGTCTACCGAAGACCCATGCGTCGAAGTCGCACCCGATTCGTGGCAGCTGTTCGACATCTTGTAAGACTCCCTTTGCATGAACTCGCGTGCGTAGTGGCTGATCGAGCCCACCGATAGCATCCTCGGTGACCCGAACCGACTGCTCGATGCCTGGCCATCGTTCTCCGCATCGCCCATCCTGACCGAGATTGGCTGGTCCCCCCTCATAGAGCTCGCATTCGACGAGAACCGCGAACTGATCCTCCCCTCTTCCACCCAATACCCCCTCCTCTCCTCCACCCCCTTCACTCACACAAACGCACAGCGCTACCGCATCCTCCCCGGCCTCCTCGTCCTGCATGCCCGCCATGGCGACTTCGAAGAGCATTGTCAGAACCTCGCCGACTGGGACTCGGGCTACACGGGCTACAACGCCTTCAGTAGCCTCCCCGACAGGTTCGAAAAGCCGCGAGGGGTCACCCCCGAGGAGAAGCGGGAGATCTACAGACGGCACTGCTACCCGACTATCGAGGAGATCGCGCAGCGGGCAGAGGAGGTCCGGAAGAGTGAGGCTGGAAGGGGCTTGCGCGGTGTGTACATCATGACCAACGGGCCGGTCGCGTGGGTGAGCGCGCTGAAGGCTGCGTTCGATGCGAGCGGGAAATGGGCGCACGTTGCGAGCAGTAGGGACCTGGTGCTGAACCAGGAACAGAAATATGTCCAGCAGGCAGTGGACATGCTCATCGGACAGAGGGCACAGGTGTTCATCGGTAA
>NW_024468561.1:12433-14128 GCF_001632365.1 Laetiporus sulphureus 93-53
GCCAGTGTCGCAACCCGGACCCATCTACGAGAGCTGACGTGTGTTGCACACAAGCGCACGACGTCCATGAACGCCGCGCCGTCGCACGCTCTAGTGTACGCGACGTGCGCAAACGAACGGGCACTCACCTCGACGTGAGAGGCCGCGTACGGATGGGATCCTCCCAAGAGCCCGGTCCTTTACGCTCTTCTGTTCGACGAAGTGCCGACTATCGAGCGATCAGCGCATCGCACCGCGATGGACCTTTTCTGGGCCTCAAAGAACCGTCATGGCACAGGAAGACGGCTCAGCCTTGGATTCGCGAGGTTCGCGTGCACACCGATCCGGTGGCGCGCGTGCGGTTGTGAGTGCAGGAACCCATCGTGCTCTGCTGGTGTCGCGGCCCGGTCACGTCTGTGCGCACAACGTCCACGGTCGCTGCGGGCATGATGTACTCGCTAGGGCTCCAAAGCTGGCTACGGTGGGCGATTGCGATGTCCTTATAGTCGAGACGCATGCCGCGGCGCATCCGTCCACAATCCAAGGTGGTTGTACTCTAAGTGAATTAAGCGATGCGCGAGAACGCACTCGGCACTCACCACTGGAGCCTCTCCATTGAGGGACTGAACCGGTGTGCAGTTATCCTCGGCGACGTGCTGACCGTCGAGCGATCGACTCGACGTACCATGGGAGGTTGCCTGTGGATGGCGAGTCACCGTCGCAACGTCTGTGCGAGCCGTGGCTCCGCAGCTTGAAAGTTGGCTGCACGCGGCCGTCGTTCGGCTAAGATACCTGCGGCCCGCGGTGCTTTCATCCTCCGATTTCAAAGCAGTTGACGTGCATGAACGACGCGGGGGCAGCGGGCGCACTGCGCTCACGGGGCTGGCTATAGTGTGATTGAATGGCGCGGGGGAGTTGGGTGAGGTGGACGTCTGCAGCGGATGCGCAAGCGCGGCGGAGGAAGGTCATAATGAAAGCGCACGCACGTCTTGAGCATACGCGGATGTGTGAGGTAAGAAAGGACGTACGGAGCCGACCACCATCCTCTCGCCGCTGTCCCATGCATAACCCATCCTGCGACTGGCCGTCCGGCGTGAGGAGTTGAAATAGCGAGCTGGGATGACCGCAGACACGTCGGATGTGTGCGACGTCCGAGTCGAAGGACGGTGGGCTGTAAGCACAATGAATGAGAAACGCATCGTCGCCTTTGCATCGAGCTCCGCACGTCCGAGCTTGAAGCGAGAGTCATCGAGGTTGTGCATGAGCAGAGCGGCTGACGAGAGTGCGGCATGAGACAGCTGTCCGACGAGCACGTACCCATGTGAAGATGCTGTGCTAATGTGCGCTTCTAGGGACTGCGCATGTACGCGCTCGATGCTTTCTTCCACAGCCCTTCGGGTATCCCACCCATGCAGATGGGTCCTGGATCAAAACCCCGAATATGTTGCGGGGGAGTTTCGTGAGCATCTCATTTCACCGCTTGTTGGCGTGCAGAAACCGGGCGGTGGCCCCAGGTAGCATTGCAAGTTTATGATAATTCACGTCAACATCTTTCGTCATGCATCGCACTTCTCCCGACTGCGCCTCGGAACTGTGAACAACAATTTTGCCCCCGCAGCTCCCGATGACCCTGCCTCGTGCGCCGCAAGGCTATGTCCATCGTCATCACATATACGCCAGCCGATCAGCATGCATGCCTTCTCCATTTCTCCCAGC
>NW_024468561.1:15748-24822 GCF_001632365.1 Laetiporus sulphureus 93-53
AGCAGTAGGGACCTGGTGCTGAACCAGGAACAGAAATATGTCCAGCAGGCAGTGGACATGCTCATCGGACAGAGGGCACAGGTGTTCATCGGTAATGGGGTGGGTGTCGGATTGCTCTTCCATGAACTCTTCTTGATTGCTGACGGCCCGTTGGTTACGACAGTTCTCCAGCCTGAGTGGACAGGTCATCATGCTGCGGATGGCGAACGGCATCTCCCCCGAGACCAACAGGCATTGGCAACCTGTCCGGTCCTTGAATTCATAGCGGCTTTGTTCTCTGGGACATTAGCGATAGGAAGAGGGACAGTTACACCAATCCGCAAATACCTACTCACTTGGAACTTTGTACGTACTGATCCTTGTAGAGTCGCTTGTTGTAGCGCAGTCATTTGCACTAATGCCTTGTCATGATATAATACAGGATCCAGTAAGTCCGCATAAATCAGAAGATACTATGTATACTAAGGTATAGTCTACGTAAACGGTTCATGAGCATCGTCAAGATCACCAGAAGCGATTGCTCTCCGGTGGAAGGTCGCTTGCCATACGCAGCATAACAATGTTAGACGTGAGACTAGAGAACTGCACAAGCCAATGAGCTTTTGATCGGCACCCAGAAGACAAGATTTGACTCACCCCATTGCCGATGAGCACCTGTGCCCTCTGGCCAATAAGCATATCCACGGCCTGCGCAACATACTTCTGTTCCCAACTCAGCCTCAAATCGCGACTGCTTGTCACCTTCTTGAAATGCCCTGTCGCCGCCAGCGCGTCTTTCAGCTCCTGCAGCCACTCCTTCGCGCCGTTCGTCATAATATACACATTTTTCAGGCCTTTTCCCTCTGGCGTCTCGCGCACCTCCTCAGCCCTCGCTACGATCTGCTCGATGCTAGGGAAGCAATGCTTCATGTAGATCTGCGCGTTCTCCTCCGTCGCTTCGCCCCACCCGGAGCCCGGCGGAGGCTCGAACTTGTCCGGCAGCTCTGGGAACGAGTTGAACCCGTTGTAGCGACTGGACCACCGCGCGAGATGCATGCAGTGGTCCGCGAAGTCGCCCCGCCGAATGTGCAGCACCAGCAGGCCAGGAAGCGGTGGGTAGGGATTGCCGTCGCCGCTGCCGCTACCGAAGAACGGGAAGGATGGGAAGTAGCTTTCTAGACCGGATGCGGGCGAGAAGATCGGTCGGTTGGTAGTGAAGGCATCTTCGATAAGTGGAGACCAGCGGAACTCTGTCATGATAGGTGACTTGGCAAAGCCAGGGAAGATGTCAAGCACGCGAGTTGAACCAAAGATCCTGTCAATAGGTATAAGGACATGACTGTGTCCCTGCGGGAACATCGAAGTATACTCACCAGATAGAAAAAATCTGTTCGGACTCGCGGTCGATCTCGATACACCGGTCGGACTCGTTCAATTTCTGTACCCATCCCTCCAGCACGGCCTGCGCTGAGGCTTCCGAGTCCAAGGTCCGCGTTACTTCGTCACTCATGATCTTCACTGGAGACGGGCAGACTCCATCAAAGTACTCCTTGATCACAGCGCGAGGCGGAGGATCGCCGGGCGGGAATGGCCCGCCAACAGTAGGACCTATGCCACAGTTGACGCAGCCGCACCAGTGACGCCAAGGTATAGCACGTACCTCCTATCAACGCTGAGAGAGGAATGCGTGAAGGAATCAGTTTGCCATTATAGTCGGTGTAGTCTGGGCCATCCCGATTCCATGTATAGTTGTCAAAGACGAATCTGCGGCCGATTCGGACATTAGCACGAGCCGCGTGGATGGGGCACCCTACGTACGAACGTCCTGAGCTGTATGCCAAGTAAGAGTTTAGAAGGAGCTCTTGCATGGCATTGCCCCAACCCGACCCTGAGGACGAGCTCGTCAGTCAGTCCCACGCATATAGTGAAGCAGTGGCTCGGTCTCGATGGCCTTCTGCAGCAGCATCTCCTCCAAATTATGGAGTCCTACAGTAGCCTACTGTCGCATCTGGAAGAACAGACTGTACGTACAATGGACGTGATTAGCCATCCACAGGTATCTCCCGTTCCGGCCTTCTGGATAAGGCAAATCCGGGTTGTGTTGTGGCAACTGCAGCTCCTGCTGGTGATACTGAGGATACAGCGGAGGGAATGAATGATTCTCGGGTGCGTCTTCGATCAAAACAGTCACTTCGCGAGTGTCAAGGTCAAGGCTACGGAAGATGGCTATACACGAGAGCAAGGCGAGAGCAACGAACGCGATGCGTATATAGCGCTTGTTGGGCCAGCGCAGCCATGACGTTCGCGGGTTATCTCTACCGTAGGTTACTGGGAGGACGTCGTTGTCGGACGTTCTAACATTATTGGCGAACCACTGGGAGAACATGGACGACGTCGATGAGCATGCAGAGTCGCACGGATCAGGTGTAGGCGCCTACACGACCGTCGCGCATCGCCCGCATTAGATCTCCGCGGCTATCTCTGGCGGCAAATTGCGGTCACCAGGATTTGCCTTAGGCGTTTGGAAATTGGGTGGGAGTCTAGCACAGTATTTGGCCGTATTTGCGACTGCACAGTTCCTCTCAGCCACAGCACCCACTTTCCCGCCCGCCACCAAGTCCCGCCGCAAAAGATGGCCAGCAACGACCTCCAATGGCTGCTTCTCCGCGTCTGTCGCGTTCATTTATTCGCCGTAGGCTAAAACACTCAATTTCGCACCTATTTGTAGAAGCACAACTCGTTTTTCGTGAAGAAGGTCGCGGAGGGCCCTATTTTCTCGAAGGAGCCGGTGAGTTACATTGTGCAAGGGCTCATGTGTCGGTAAGATACTGACACCACTATGAACTGCAGGGTAACCTCACCAACCTCCACTCGCACAAGTACTCTGGCCTTTCCAACTCCAAGGTAAGCCACAGGTGGCAAAATGAGGAAAATAGAAGCTCAGCAGCGCTCGAACAGACCATTGATGTGAGCGCGACCGAGGGTGGTGTCAAGCTCACTACCCGCAAGAAGGGCGCTTCACCACACGCTGTGCACTCCAGCTTTGTCACCTCTGCTGTCCGCCCGCGCTCTGGCACGCGTCGCGCGCTCGGTATCGCCGCTAAGCTCGCGAGGCGCGGCTACCGCCCCGACCTCCGCCAGGTAAGCCATCTCTGCATGTCTCACTTTTCCTTTCCTCTTCTCTGTCACTCGTTGGTCCTCAAGAATCGCCCCGACTGCGATGTATTGGCCGACAATATGCACCATCTAGAGCCCGCTGGACATTATGAAAGTTGGGTGTGGACATGATGTGCAAGAATGCGTGGTCCGGCACGGAGTCGATCAAACTCTGCCCGGATACTCGCCATGTCGCTATCGGATCCCGTTCGAATTTCGCCGCGGTCGTCCGACACTTTGGCGCTCACATTCTTCAGTTTACTCCTTGTCGGCGTGATCGTGACCGAATGCTCACCTCGCGCTTTCATCCATAGGCTACTCTTGCTCGCGTCTCCGCCATCCTCGAGTCGCAAAAGGATAACAAGCCGTCATACCCGAAGAAGCTGCGGGGAAAGAAGAAGAACATTGGTCTCTAGGCTCATTGTGGAGGTAGTCTGTTTTGTATTTTCTCGCTTATCTCTCTCTCCACCATTGCAATTGCATCTCGCATGTCTATGTCTACGCTATGCAGTATATATGCGACCGCCGCATGCAGCCTGCTATGCGTGCAAGTCGTCTCACACACCAGCCACAAGGTACAAGATTGATTGGCTGAGCTACAAATACACGTTTATCTGCGATGGTATCCTCAAGCATACTCGTACAAAGTGTTCCCGTCTTTACATGCGGCAGTCGCATGTCTATATCAATGGCCGCCCCGCGGGCTGGCTGATCCTACCGCCACCTCCAATGTTATTCCGGTTCTTCCCAGTGTGCATATCCTTCCTCGGTCTGTTCAGCTCGGCCTTCCTGTACAAGCTCTCCTGGAGACGACGCTCATGTTCATCTCCGCCGCTGCCCTTGCGCTTCTCCTTACGAGGCACTTCCTCCTCGTGCTGTTCGTGGTGCGGGGCTTGCTCGCCCGGTGCAGCCGGACGCGGATAGTCCGTCGGCTCCTCAGGCTGGGGGGCCGTGAATTGGGGCTCACTGTATGTAGAGAAACGTCATAAGTTAACGCGTAGGGCACGACGCGTACGACGTACGGGGCTGGGTGCAGTTTGGGCCTTGAGTTCACTGACAGACGACGGCCGCCAACCTTCACTGAAAAGCGACGACGTTAGCATGACACGTCGCCGTCCCTCATTGCACATAGACTCACTCGCCGGGGGGTGCTGCGCGAGTGTCTCTGTCATACTAGTCGTGGTCGTTGGTCGTGGTCGTGTGAGGGTGCTGGGGATAGTGAGTGGATGCAATGATAGTGGGTAGATGGTGCATGATGGTGCAAGCCGCGGTTATATAACGCGGCTCGGGGCGAGTTGGGCAGCTGACCTGGCATCTGGCCTTCTCCACCGCCTCACCGAGATCGAGCTCAACTTCTAGACCTGCTTTATTTGGGAGCGCTTTCGTCCGCGCATTGTGGCGTGACAATACTCGAGTCGAGCTTGCGTGTTCGACGTGCACGCAGTCGACAGGAACTGGCCAGGTTTTGTGAACAGGAGCAGCATCTCAGACAGCGATGGGTCTGCGCAGTCCTTCTAGTTGGGATTTGCTGTTACTTCTACTGGCCGGAAGCTTGGTCACATTTGTTTCCGGAAACACCGAGATCGTGAACGTTGACGCTACAGAGAATTGGGATGTTCACTTTCCGCAGTCTCTTAAATGGTAAGTGTTATCATCGCACGAACCCTTCTCTTCCCCTGACTTGACTGAATGCCTCGTTGAATGTAGGCCCATTCTCTCCCCTGAGGTACCGGAACGATTATTCCGAGTGCAACCTGCGCCGCTCCGGACGCCGTTGACACAGGTCTGCGAAGACCTGACAGCCGTACGCTCAGGTGAACCTTGTCCTCACGAGCTTTGGCTTGTCCTTGACTTGGACGACCTGGAATGGAGCGAGTGCTCCAAATACACGCTGCGCATATCATGGCCAGCATCGGTACGCGTGCTCAGCGCGTATGGCAGATCGTGGTCTCATTTGGAACTTACAGTCACCAGCCGACTTTGCCATTCAAACTTACTCCCCTGAATTACTCGATGAAGTGCTTCATCCACGTAATGGCGTGGATGCTGCCAACAGTTCCGTCTTGCCTTCAAAGACAAAACGCACCTACGCACGTATCCGCGTGATCGATACAGGGTTCCGCACTCCAACATTCGGCTACCAAGATTCCGTGCAGCCAGTCCCGTTCATGTTGAAACTCGAGCCGCTTTACCTCGGCGTCCTGCCGATTTCTGTTGCGCCAGTCTTGCTATTCCTCATGGCGGCCGTTGCGTTCGCTACGGTAGTTATCCTGCCCCCAGTCAATCGCTACCTTTCGGCGATAGCTTCCAAGGCGAGAGCGGAAATAACATCTTTACAGAAAAAGCATGGCAAGATACAGTAATGCGTCTGGACAAATATTCATCTAGCTAAATCGATCCGGCTAGAATATAATGAGCCTTCTGATGCAACAGAAAACCGACAAAGGCAGAACCAGCCAATACGGTATGGAGCCTATACCAAGCCACAATATCACCAAGACACTAGCAAATAGCCAACTCATAGCGAATCAAGCAACAGCATCTAACTCAGGCAAATGCACAGCCCCAAGCCACGCCAAGATGATCTCCACCCTCGGGCCATGCAGTGGAATGTTGATATTCAGCTGCTTCTTCTGTCCTTTTATCACCGCCTTCTGCGCCCGCTCGCGCTGGCGCTTCGCCACCGGAGCGAGCAGGATCCGCGCACAACTCAGCACCTCTACCAGGTCCACCCTGTCCGAGCTGCTCGACGGCGTGTTGCGGCCGGACACGGAGGGCGATGCGTGTACGGTCGTGCTGGAGCTCGAGCCGTTGATCCCTATGGAGAGCGTGGAGGTGGACGATGCGAGGCGGTCGCAGTCAGGGGACGGAGGCGTGGGCACGCGTTCGACCTCCTTTGCTTTGGCGGAGGCTGTTGGGCTCTCGATCGCGAGCCTCAAGCCGGATCCGGACCCTGATTGGCTGAGCGAGTGTGGCTGAATACCGTTCTTCCACCCGCTCGCGAGGCGCTCGAGCACCTCCACGAACTCTGCTTGTGCCATGGAGCGCGGAGGCAGGAACACCGGATACCCCTCCAGTCCGTCAACGACCGATGCCGTGCGCGTGAACGTCTGCAAGAGAGAGGGGAAGTCGCCTAGCATGAGCAAGCAAGTGAGAATGCTGTAATGGGATTCGATGAGCAGCGGGTGGTACGTCGTGAACGTTGCAGGACCGTCCGACAGATGGTGGAGCTTGGCCTGGCTTCCGGGGCGGAGCGACTCTGAGAGCAGAAACGCATGCTCAGCGCGGGATGCGATGTCCCCAGTGGTAGCGGCATTCGGCGCGCCCTCCAGCGAGTCAAAATGCGACAAGAACTTCTCGTGGTCACGCATGCTCTTCTTCACAAGCGTCATGATCTGCTCCTGGAAGCTTGGCTCTGCAAGCACCTGCTTGTATGCAGAGAGTTTCAGGCCGTCCTTCTTGCCCAGCGGTCCATCCGGGTGTCCCATCTCGACGCCGCCGTAGCGTCCGTTCTCGATGTAGCAGAGCCGCAGCTCCCCGCCGTCGGCGGTGGGCGCCTTACGGATGTTCTCGAGCTTGAGGATCGCCTCCTCAATGAGGAAGACAGCGTGCTGTAGATAAGCAGCGGCGCGCAGGAAGAGACATTGGGGCTCGATGGGCTCTGGGGCATCAGGCAGGACGGACGGGTGAAATAGGATTGGTTCACCGTCCGGCCCGTCGACGATGGGAAGGTCACCGAAGGACGCGCTGGGGCACGTTCCGTTGGGAGGCGCCTGGCCATTGCTTTTTCCACCGCTCGACTTGCCTTTCTTCTTGTGTCCCTTGCCACGCTGTTTCTCCCCGGACATGTTATTATGGTGAGCGTGCTTCGCTCTGCGCGTGGCACGAGCCTCCTTGAGGGCATGTGAAAAATCCTTTACGGCGAGTGCGTATTCGTCGCGGAAGCAGTGAACGATGCCGCGCGTGCGGTAGAACTCGAGGCGTTGTGGATGTGCAGCTATTAGCTCGTCAAGTAGAGTAGTTGTTGTAGACTCGGCTAGTTGCCTGAGTGTCCATGTCAGTCCATGTGTGAGCAATAGAACTGCTCTAATTCATACCGAGAGGGTATCTTCTCATGGAAAAAGTGCACATATCTTGCATCAACATCGTTCGGGTCTAAGATGGCGCTCAGCGCCAATCGACTGAGGAGCAGTAGACAACTTACCAAATCTCAGCACATGCTCTGCAATATCATCAAAGACGCTTCCTCCTTGCATGACCATGACGCTGGAAGCGATCTCGTCCATTCTATATGCAGCAGCCAGCTTCTGCACGGCCAGCGCACGTAGCCGATGCACTCGCGTTGATGACATCGCAAAATTTCTTCCTCCGTTACCTTCCCCTAACGGGTTCAATCCTAGTGACTGTGCAGTGGCCCAAGGGCTCGCATTCATACCGGCACCTACGCCTTTGAGCGAGCCCAGCGCCACCGCGGAAAGTCCGGAACTTGCACGGACGGATAGTTCAGATGCTTCATCGATCAATCGACGAATGGTGGTGACGGAGCGGAAGACGCCCGGGTCGATGGGAGGGGGAGTAGCCTTGCCTGGCTCGGGCATCGGGAATGGAGGAGGCGTTGGGAGGTTGGCGAACGCACTGCGCGGTGAATCGGGCGGCGAGTGGTCTCCAAGGCTTGCGTAACCCCGGTCACGCGGCCTCGAGGTCGACTTGGAGGATAGAGACGGAGGAAGTGATGGGAGTCGGATACCGGGGGAGGACAGTGTGACCGGGTCGAGGTTCAGAACAAGGAGTGACTCGAGAAGCTCCACGGGAAGCTGCAACCACGGGCCCTACAACAAACGTTAGTTCATGCACGGCATTAGAGACAAGACCCCCTGCATACATCGCGATTAAAAGCTTTCAGTATGTATGAATCCATCTGCATTCCGACACCAACAGTTCGTCTGCACAATCACGTGCAGAGTAGCTAGTCATGGCACGAAAATTCGCAGGTCATGCAAGCATTCTGAAGCTATTTCGGCAGCGTTGGTCGCGGCTGTCGGCCACCAAGAAGCCCAGCGCTGTACCATCGCGGCCCACCTCACGCATTTTTCGCATAGGGAGCGGTATGCAGGGATCCAAACGCGAACTGGACGTACATGGTAGGAGCTAATGTAACGCCAGTGTTTGTTCCTGCTAATGCACAGCATGGGATGTCGGTCTTGGCCTGCTGCCCCGTTCGCTCCACTGGACTTGGTGTTCCCATTCGTGGACTCTTTCGCCTTGTTCGCCTTCTTGGCTTTTCTCTTTCTCTTCTTCTTCAGGGCGCTCAGTTCGTCGGCCTTGGGCGCATCCTCGGCCTTGATCTCAGGTGATGATATGCCAGATGAGCTCGCAGAGGAGAGCCTCAGGGACATGTCTGTAGAATGCGGGGATACTTGTAGAGAGGAGTCGTGCACTGCACAGGTCTGCGTGGTAGCTGGCATTGTTATAATGCACGGAGGTGGCTTCGATTGCGGTGCTGCCTGTGTGGTGCACCAGTGCAGGCGAAGCGCTGCGAAGCGTAAATGCTGTGAAACAGCGCTAAGCTGCCGGAAGCACTCCTGCCTAATCGGGATGTATCACGGGACCGCGACGCGTCTAGCTCTCTTGATTTCACGCCTCGTGTCCTTCAATTGCTACCAGATATCCTCGGCCACATAAAGTTCTTCGCCAGTTTCCAGCTTCAAAGTGTTTTCATGCACCCTTCCGAGAAAAAATCCCAAGGCCTCTGCAACAAGTTTCCGAAGATCTTCTCTCCTACCGGGACACTCGGACTTCATCGTCGTGCCACAGTATCTAGAGCCCGCTTCGTCGAAGGCGTCCAATTTAATGTCATGCTCGAGGCCTTCTTCAAGGATAGACCAATCTTTGTTCTCGAGGTGAAGCTACGGCTCACCTCGCCTCGTCTCTTTGCGTCG
>NW_024468561.1:24922-38216 GCF_001632365.1 Laetiporus sulphureus 93-53
CGGGTTAGAGAACACATGGCAGATCTGTGAATCACACACTGCACGCCGTCAGTATAATGAGGAGGCTGTGCTTTTATCGTCTAGATACTACCGATGGGGATGCGTCGGATGTGCTGCCACTCACTATCGCGCCCCACCCTACGAGAGTGAGTGATGCTGCACCAGCGGCACGTTGGGATTGCGATATTTTCGGTGCACAGAGAGAGCAACGCTCCGCGCTGTGGTGGGCAAGATAAAGCGAGCCTGCGTGGGTGTGGAGGACTGATCCAGAGGACACGCATCGTAAGAGAGGTCATATCATCTATTGTATGAACTGGATCCGATTGACTTCTAGTCCTGTGCAGCATTCGCCAATGCGATCCCGGACTGCGGCTGCACGCCGGAACGAGTCTTCCGTTTGCTGACATCGATTGCGCTACTTTGACAGATCGCCCTCTGGCATTGCAGTCCGAGGTAATCGAGCAGCGGATGGTACAAGACGGGCAGGGATTTAGTCCATTTCCGGATATTTCATCCTCATCCATGGATCCTCTGCGATGAAATCCATGACCACCGATGATAAGGAGGAAGGCGTGTTCGTTCAGCACGATTGCTGACGAGGACTTTGGTTATGTCCGGAATTCCTGAGTGTTCGACGGCAGTTCAAAGGCGGACTAGGATCTCTAGGATGTCACCTCTGCTAGCCATATCATCGCTTCTGTATGAACACGATAATCCCTGTGGATACGTTAAGCGCGCAACGGAGTGATCCTTACTCCACGCCACAGGCGCGTTGTGGCTGTACGCCGTTTTGCTCCAGCCAACAGCCCCGTCTAAACCGCTCTGCATGATACCAACATGAGCTCTATGGTCAGCACCTGCTCTGAATCTCGATGTTTTCTATGCACAGCAGACTTCAACGCTGTCCTATTATGAACGATAATTGCTCGGAGCGTTGTTGACGTTTGAACGAAACTACCGTCGCATGTCGCAAGGCCTCGGTGCAGGACGCATTATCACAGTAGACAACATGCGCGTTCTCTTCGCCATACTCCCGCAGTATGCCCAGTCGCCATGAATAGCTTCATTCTGCCGGTCGACTCGAGACAGAGCTTTCATCAGGCACTTCACGCGGGCTTTGTTCGTCGACGATTTCTTCATGCACCCCAGCCGCACCGGTCACCCAACCCCCACCACGTCCCAATCAAACGCAGCCCGCTCGTCCCTGATGCCTTGTACTTGAACAAACGCATGCACGCATCTACCCGCCGGCTTCTTCTCGCGGGACATCTCCGACGAGGCGCGGGCGCGGAATCGTGCGCTTCGCTGCGGCCCGCGTTCACGGCAGATCAGCCGACGTGGACACCCTCGGGGTTCGCATTCCGATGTGAAGCTCGAAGACCTGTTCAAGCTGGACGCTAAGGGTGTATATAGATAGATGACGTCCCTGAGAACGATTGTCAAGACTCAAGTGCTCTAGTGCTCAACACACTACACCTTGCTTGGTGCCAAGCGTAGTCTCGAGCCGACAACAGGGGAGTTCACATCTATGATACACTGTCTCGACTACATCATGTGGGCTGATCGAGCGTGACCAATAATTCGGAATACAAAGGCTCGGGCTATGTCACCCCTGACCACGGTCCACTTATAGGCATCAAGGAGAGCAGCCTCTCTAGCCCTTAAGCACTTCCCGGCCGACGAATTTGAACAGCACCAACGCAATGAACATCAATAATCCAGAGATAGTCCGCCTGCGTGAGCTTGTCGCGCAGGATCCCGGCAGCGGTTGGGACAATGCCTGGTAAACACCCCCTTTCCTCCAGCGGAGTCGTTGACTACAACTCTTCCTTCTAGGAAGGAGAAAGTCACCCCTTGGGATGCAGGCCAATCTCAGCCACCCCTGCGCGAGCTGCTCGCCTCACGGGAACTCCCTCTTCCTAAGGCCGGACGCGCGCTCGTCCCCGGCTGTGGCCGCGTACGTTCTGAGTGTGAACCAGGGAGGGGCGTCACTGACGTGAAAGAATGTCGTACAGGGCTACGATGCGATCCTCATCGCGACCGTGCTCGGGCTCGACACTACAGGACTTGATATCTCCGAGTCTGCCGTACAAGCTGCTACTGCGTAAGTGTTATAGTGCCTTCTTCGTGTCCCTAAACAGCTGCTTAGGGGCGTTTTGGCGATCGTGGGACGCGCATGCAGGCTTGCCGAGTCGTCTAGCATCCCTGCTGGGACCAAGATAAGCTTCCAGATCAACGACTTCTTCACCCTCGAAGACCAATTTGACCTTATCTACGACTACACGTAAGTCACATCCTAGTCCCATCTGCGTTTGCCATAGACCGCATTGCTATCTCGCTCCAGATTCTTCGTCGCGATCCCGCCCGCGCGGCGCCCTGAATGGGGCCGTCAGATGCGCGACCTCATCAAGCCCGGTGGATACCTCATCACGCTGGTGTTTCCCATCATGGACCAGCCGCTTGATGTTGGACCGCCGTTCTTCGTGCGTCCGGAGCATTACGTCGAAGTCCTCGGGGACGGATGGGAGAAGGTTCTGGATAGGGTGCCGGAGAACAGCCAGGAGACGCATAAGGATAAGGAGAGGCTCATAGTCTATAGGAGGTTGTGAGATGGTTTTCTTGTCACAGCAGTGTCTAGTCACACAGCTGCATGGATAGTACTAATCCATCGCTGCACCAATGTGCGGGAACATTCTTGCGCCGCCGATCATAAAGCAGGCTATCAAGTTTCAGGAGAGCCCCCCTTACTGAGATTTGACCATTGCTGGCACAACAATGCGTAGTGGTACAATGATGGATTTGTCGATCCTACAGTCCTGATGTATTCCTTCATGACAAGCCGTTTGTCGGTCCAAAAGATCCCTTCTACTGCTGCTTCTTCGCAAGCATCTCCTCGTCCTCCCTCTGCAGCTCGGCGTCTATCTGTGCTCCGCGCGACGGCTCGTGGCCTTGCCTGGTTGCAGGTTCAAGAGGGTCCGTGATGGTCTGTGACTCTTGGTCGCGCTCGCGCTCCTCCTTCTCCTCGCGCTTCATCCTGTTCTGTAATGTGAGACTGTCTCTGCACGTTGAGGTGGTCAGGATACGGTGGCACATAGATTGTGGAGGTGTCACGGTATTCTTACTTCGGGTCGTGGATGTCGTGCGCGTTCCGCTGGCCGGCCTCGAAAGGTGCTGGAGCTTCGCGGCCATGTGGCCTGTACGCCATCATTAGGATCGCTGCACCATACAAATTCAGAGTATCTACTTGCCTCTGGTCTCCGTCGTTGTAGACCTGAGGGTTTCCAACCTTGGATAGCATAGCTCCGGACATGATGGCAAGGAATGCTTGAGACTAATTTGACTCTATAGAAGCGCGACTTTGATGTGTATAAGGCAGTAGGTCGTCGACAAAGGTAAGGAAGGTGGGCTGAACGTCGCTAGCTCTTATACATCGTGCAGCAGGGAGGGCCACTTGTTGACGTCATATGCATCTCCCCAGCGCTGAGGGCGGGCAGGTGGAGGGAAAGCGCCGCGGAAACCGGATGATGCCGAGGTGTGGCCACGGGCCTTATCATTATCGATCTACTGATATATGTTACTACATAAGGGAGCGGGCTAGTGAAGGCTAACCATCACTGGCCCTCAAGGCTTCACTGTGAGACCACGCCGCCCTTGTTGTCTGTCCATCAAGTCGAGCGTTTCCAATTGACCATATCGACTGCAGCTTCTTTCCCTGTGACCACCACCTTCCCTTGGGTGCTTACCCTGCTACAATGGAATCTGACGGTACCGCCCCTCCCAATGCTCCTCCTGCTCTTGATACCTCGACCGTCTCCCACTCCACGACCCCGACGTCCGCGACAATTGAGGAACAGGAACTGGTCTCAGTGTGCAGAGAGCTCTTCTCCGTCGGTGTTAGCCACGCCGTTGGCGCCCTGTCCGACAGCAGCACGCCCCCCGACTTAGCTGATGCCATGGTCCGTTGCCTGAAAGTCTGGACGGACGTCTGACATCGCCTCGCAAACTTCAATGAGCTCCCTACCGGCCTTATCCCCAAACTTGCTCAGGCATTCGACGAGTCCAACACCCTTGTCAATCCGAGCAGACATGACCACGACATGGACAGCTTTGACGAGCCGCCGGCCAAGCGCCGTAATACCACCACCGCTGCCAGCTCTCGCAAATCGGATAATCTATCTGTATGTCAGTTATTCCCTTGTCTGGTCATCATTTTATCACGCCATTACCAGCTCAACAAGAAGCCATTCGTGCCGTCCAGCAAGCCTGAGCTTACTCCCTCTCAGGGCGAACCCTCATCTCGAACAACATCGCACCGACATGATCGGAGGAAGCGCACGAAACGGGTCGACTGCAGACCTTTTCCCACCGCAGAGGAGGCCGACAGTGCGAGGCGCGGTGTAATGTATTTCGGGTTCTACATTGGCAATCGTCTGCTCGAAAAAGTGGCAATCGTCTGCTCGAAAAAGTGGCACTCTCCAAATTTTTCAAACTCGATGCCGAACAGGCCGCTGCAGCCGGCCTCGACGATAACGACCTCGAATTAAACGGCCTAGTGTACCTCCAACGCCTCGTCAATGACTACTCGATCGACGACCACTTTGCCTACGTTTCGGCGAAGGCGAAAGAGCAGATCCCACAGATTACAGAGGATGTCGACGCTGTAGTTCCCGTCCTAACCCTGTTCAAGTTGGACAGGGACGCTTTCTATAGCAGGATCTCAGCGAAGAAAGCGCAGATGCTCGCAGACGCTCTTGGACACCAGCCCATATGGTGGGAGATTGCTCAGTTGCTGTAACACCAGTGGTTCGTGTCTCTCGCCTTCGCTCTCGCCTTACAGCTTATTTTGCCTTCCGTAGTTTTATGTCCTTTTCCTCCTCGTCTGAACTCCTTCCATGCCCCTACACTCGCCGTCTGTCTAGCTAGTCACCGTTATCGTCACCGTGGTTTCTCCATTATCCCATCCGTTGTTTGATTTGCTCATCGCGCTATGCAGTCGGAGTGCTTACAGTATGTGGTCGAGTGAATAACGCGACAACCGCTACGTATCGTTGTCATGGTTCCAATTCGTTGATACTTTATCCGATGGCGCAAAGTTCCACGTGCGGTCGGATTGTTCGCTCGCCTCGTTTGCCACCCGCGGTCTTCTCCCTTCTCCAATGCCATCGCAGTCAGTAACTCAAAATTCCGTGTTCATAACCAAAAGCTGCACCGATGCATTCGTGCTATACGGGTTGACTCTCAGTCCCGTCATCATCGTCGTGTGCAAAGTATTTACCTTCAATATGGGCCATTCCCATGTGCCATACAACACGCCTCCTGCCACCTTTTCATCATCATTACGTCTTCTTTTGACCACATGGCGTGAAGACCCGGAATCACGTGATCGCGTCTAGCATTTGGTCTTGTTGTCCAAAGGCTTCGACGCTCGTCCGCAGCCGCGCGCTTCGCCCGACCACTACTCTCACGCTACTACGAGACCATACAATTCAGCTGAGCCACGAGCTCACAGAAGATGCCATCTGGAGAATACACCCCGATTCCGGGTGATGATGATGAAGCAGGCGCGGAAGAGCGCGGGGGCATAGAGCCCAGTCTCAAGCTAACGACGCTGGATCGCACGATAGATCTCATAGGAATGGGTGCGTTGCCAAATGTCTTGAATGCCAGAGTTTTTTTACATATATATGTGCAAATTTTATCGCGTTATCTAGGACGGTACCAATGGAGACTGATGTTGTTGTGTGGTTTGGGTGAGTGGAACTTATATTGAATGTAATTCTTCTCGCCAAACTGTTACAGGATGGATGTCATATAATGCATGTATGCTCTACATTTTGTGTTCTCCGTTTACTCACGAATTCCGTTAGATGTGGATGCAGACCATCGCGATCATCCTCCCACGTGTTCAAGAGCAATTCTCAAGTAAGCGTTCCATTTTGTGCTTTGTAACGTTGTTTATACAATCATGACCATGTCCCATGCTTTACGATATGCATCTGTGTATTGCAAGCATGCCTCCTCGGCTCAAACTTCCGCTGGTTGACGCGGAAGATTCGGATTAGAGACCGATGCTTGTAATACGTCAGCCGGGATGATGACATGTTCATGCGATTAATCGCGCATAGATCAAGAGCTACGGCTCTCATCCCGTCCAGAATTCTTATCTCTATGATGTTCGATGACGGCGCAGTTCGTCCCTCTACGCGTGTAACTCACACAATTCCCAGTCAGCGACAACTATATCGGCACGCTTTCCTCCTCCGCCTTCGCAGGAATCATGATTGGCAGCGTTGGCTGGGGCACATGTATGTCAGAGACATCAATGAGATCAAGCATCAGCGATTTACCCTCTCATAGACTCAGACCTCAAAGGGCGTAGAATGCCGTTCTATGCCACCCTGCTCCTCGCCTCGATGATTGGTTTCCTCTCCTCCGTCGTCCGCTCATTTACTTCGCTCTGCATCGCTATGTTCTTCTTGGGCAGTGCATTCGGGGTACGGTCTTGATATCCTCCGGACTGCTCTCTAGTTCTTTGACAATCGCATTCTCAGGGCTCGATGCCCACCGATGGCACCTTGTTCCACGAGCACCTTCCGAGCGGGAGGCACTTCCTTGTGACGTTGCTTTCAGTCTTCTTCTCTTTCGGATCCGTTGTCTCCGCCTGTGTTGCGCTCCTCGTCATCCCAGGCCATTTATGCCCACCCGCACCCGCCGAGTGTGATCCGACCGCGCAGCACGTCGGCTGGAAGTACTTGCTGCGCTGTATCGCCACTCTGGTACGTTTCTTATGCATGCGCGTGTCATGATGATCTTCTCATCTAAAGGCAAATCCTCAGACGCTGGCGATGTTTGTCGCGCGCCTCACCTACCTGAAGTTGCACGAATCGCCTCGGTATCTCGTGCATGCCGGCCGGCAGAAAGATGCGGTTGAGGTTCTGCAGAGCATTGCACAGTTCAACGGGGAGGCGATCTCTCTAAGTGTCGATGACGTCCAGGACGGCACAGCTCCGCCTCACCGACATTTGGCAGACACCTTCTCGATAGGGGCACTGTCCGACCGCATCACGCTCGCACTTGCACCGGAGTGGAGGCGGACAACAGTGCTGGTGTGGATCATCTGGTTCGGGATGTCTCTGTGTGCGTCTGTCCGCGCACCATCCTTTTCGTGCTCGTTGACAATAGGTCGCTCGTCACAACATAGCATTCACCATGTTCAACACATACTTGCCCAAAGTGCTCGAGGGCAAGTCCAATTCCGGCACCCCAAATGAAACGCCAGTAGATGTAACAGCGAGCCTGTGGAGCGTCCTCACATGGGCCCTAGGCGGCTGCCCAGGCGCGATCGTAAGCCCGTTCAGAGTCACAGTTCGAACCTATGGATGGAACTGACGATGGGTGGGTGCCTAGCTCGGAGCCTATCTCGTAGAGTCACCATTTGGCAGACGGCAGTCGCTTGCGGGCAGCATATTCGTCACAGCATTCTGTTGCATTTTATTCATGATTACGGAGAGCTTGTGGCTTGTACGAGCCAGCACTGCTGCTATCAGTTTGACATCTGCGGTGGGTCTCGTCACTGTGCAAATAACAGGATGTTTTATTGATGGCGCGCTCGCCTAGGTTATGTGGTCCATCTTGTACGGGTGGGTGTAATCCACCAGTGACGAAGACAGTGTATTCATACGTTTGCGGACTTGCAGGTGGACTCCAGGAATCTTCAGTACAAGAGGTGAGCCACACTCCAACACTCGTATTCCTTAATTCTTCATCGACCATGTCCATCTAGTACGGGGCTCTGCAACAGGGATCGCATCGGCGCTCTCGAGTATGCAAGTGTCCCATCATCTGCTGCACACTCCCTTTTGAGGCCATTCTGCTGACGATTTGCAGAGGAGGCATCATTGCCCCAATATTGGGCGGACCGCTGCTCGCAATCAACTACTCGGTGCCGGTGTTCACCAGCGTCGTCATTTTTGTGCTCGTAGGTATTTGTGTGCTACTGCTGGACGAAAAGCACCAGGGACACACGGGTCGGGTAGTGAGTGTGTGACCGCCTAATGCTCTCTTTATCTATCTAGTGTATTTGAGCAGCTAGGTTATAGTAGTAGTATTGCTGTAGTGCTCAACCTCCCGCCTCCTTTCCTATGCGCGGTGCAGGAACATTGAGCGATTTTCGCCTGTTTAGACAGGTGGCTTGACGATCCCTGGACTGATCTTGTAATATACGATGGACGAATCCTGGTCATTGATTGCAAGGTACACATTGTCTGGACTTCCAAGGTCGCGAAATGCATCCTTGAGCCTGATCCGCGGTGTCAATGCGCAAGGACAGCCTACAGACCGAACTAACTTACCAAGCGGTGGAGAGCGACTCGGATAGAGAGCAGGGAATAACATATAGCACGTCGTCCTGAGCAGCTGTGAGGTCAGGCAGGACACATTTAAACATTTCGGCGAATACGTACTGTCTTCGGGCGCTTCCCTCGGAACGCCCCTCGAGAACATGCAGTCAGGTCGATGACCTCGAGGCCACTCCATTGTTGTGCTTGATACGCCGTATGTCAGGGTAAAAGCATGCGCTTGATAAGGGAGGAAAGGCTTACATAGTTTCAGGTCGTTATAGGTTTGGAACAGTGCGCCTGCTGCTCGCGGATACTTTGGTAGGAGCGCTGACAGCTCTGGATACTACTGGCCGTACGAGGTCAGCAGTAAATTTCTGGTACACCGTAAGATACGCACGGATGGATGAGCTTGCATTCTGCAGGAAAGGGTACAATACTGGTAGCAATGTCACGAGCCGAATGGTAGAGTCAGTGGGAAAGCGGCTGGTTCGCATCAAAATCAGCACTTAAGCAGCTACACAATGCACCTTTGATGACAGAAGCAACTACGGCATGACTAAGGCTAGATAACGAGATTGTTCCTCATCCAGAACCACATCTGTTAGCCCTTGCAGTACAGCTGTCGCCAATGCGGTGCCACTCATGATCCCAACATGAAGAATGGTCGCATATTCCAAACTGCCTCTGTAGTTGTACGCGATTTTAACACTTACCAAAAGCGCGTAGTACAATGACTTCGAGTACGCAAGGATAATCGGTCTACCTGGTCCGAGAAGCGAACGGAAAATCTCTAGTTTTCAAAGCAGTCGGTGAAATGAGCTGCGATGACGGATCAATTTTGACGGTCTGCAGGTAGGATCCTCACAGACGCACTGCAGTTTCCGATCAGTAAGGCAGCGCAGTCGTTAGGTATTCACGATGCTAACGCAAGGAAGATGGGGCTGTAGCCAGGCACGAGGACTCCTAGGGACTTGAAGTTCTGTGACATTGCATAAGCGCCCGAGGTAGGTGATGCGCGTCAACTCATCCCCGATCGACACCTTGCTTCTCTCGACGTTCTTCGCTCCATCTCGCACTTTCATGCGTCAAAACCGCTAGTAGAGTGCACAATGAAGTCCTAAGACATAATGAAGTGATTTGAAGAAGAACGAGGCAGTAGAAGCAAAATAAATCGAGAAAGTTGCGAAATTCTGCCAATCTTCCGCGAGCAAGTCGCGTCAGGCCAGAAGGGTTGGGCCCTGTATTGTCACGGAACATCCGAGCGTGGGAAATGGCAAAGCGGACATTTAAACACGACGAACAGTCAGCGCACGACCCCACCGCCCCCCGTCGCCCTCTTCGCCGCTTACCACCACCGCCCTCGAACCTTCCGACCTTCAAGAGCCCGTTTTTCGTCGACTTCCTCGCCTTTTCATCCCTAATCATACATCGTTGAATAGCTATGGCCCGTACCAAGGTATGATGGTTCAGTTTGACGACCGTTGATAATGTTCTGACCGTCGTCGTCGTCGTCGCCGTTGACAGCAAACCGCCCGCAAGTCCACTGGTGGTGAGTATAATCGTTCGTAGCTACGAAATCTCTACAGACATTGATAATCTACGACAACAGGCAAGGCCCCTCGTAAGCAGCTGGCCACAAAAGCCAGGAAGACTTCGACGGCTGTACGTCGTTTTTTCCGTCGTTATCGCTGCGATCGCTGACAGAGTGGGTTGTGGGTTGCTCTGGTCTCGTATCTTCCGCTGTTTGTTGTGGTTTGTTGATACATCCAGACCGCCACTGGCGGAGTCAAGAAGCCCCACAGGTTCCGGCCCGGAACCGTCGCCCTCCGTGAGATCCGGCGGTACCAGAAGTCCACCGAGCTCCTTATTAGGAAGCTCCCCTTCCAGCGTCTTGTCCGTGAAATCGCTCAGGACTTCAAGGTATGCATTCACTCTACAAAAAGTGTCGGACATTTTATTCATCGTATGTTGTATGCGTAGACGGACCTGCGCTTCCAGTCCTCGGCCGTCATGGCGCTTCAGGAGGCTGCTGAGGCTTATCTCGTCTCCCTCTTCGAAGATACCAACTTGGCTGCCATCCACGCCAAGCGTGTCACCATCCAGCCCAAGGATCTGGTATGTCGTCGCTTCCTTGCTCCACGTCACTACGTGCTGACGATGCTGTCCAGGCTCTCGCTCGTCGTCTCAGGGGAGAGAGGTCTTGAATGGGCCGACTCCGTTTATCGTTCGTCCGTTCGATAGGCTCCCTCGCCTACATTACCTTCCTTGGATTCAGTCCCCGTTCGAGCGATCTTGTATTGTACTGTGAATCATCTGGCTTTGCTTGCGACGTGTAGGCTTTCCGTCCGATTCTAATTTCATGAATATATGCACCATAAACTAGACCGACGCACGCACGGCACGCAGATTAACGGCGTTCTCGTGCGTTCGCATGAGAGGCTCACGCCGAGTACTTCCTCACTGTCAATATCATCCCTGATAGCTGATGTTATATCACAGGGCCTTAAGGGAGGATATATGGGTACAGTAGATCGCGGTCCAATGCCCTACTGAGGGAGGACGATACGATCATGAGCATCAGGTCCGTCTGTCGGTCCACCAGGACTCCACCTTGATTTTCTGTGTCTTCATCTCCAAAAGTATCCAGTGTGGAGATATTGGCTGTACCCCGTACTTAATTTGACAGCACTGTATCGATGAGTGGGTCACTTCACTTCTCATCTTCGATGGTGAATTCTTTCTTTCCTGCCCTAACGTACTACAGATAGTAAGACCTCGGCTCTCTGATCTGCTTTTTTACAGACCGCCGGCCGACAGAACCAGCATGCCGACCAAGGCGCGAATCTGACCACACGCGCGCTGTGGCCGGCCGTGCCATGCTCAGCCTGCCGACGGACAAAGGCCATAGATACTCGCGTGGCCCATATGAACACGACTACACCACGAGGCCGACATAGCCGCTTTAGGAAGGACAAGGGCCTCCGGTGTGGCCTGTGGTGATGAGCCACTCGGGCCATCGTTTCGTTTTCTTGTATATATAGCGCGATGTTGTTCTCCCTTCAGACTCCTCATCGCTGCGGTCACAGCCACTCCTCCCTTGGATCCCACGCCACTCTAAATCAAGATGTCCGCTGCGTCTGTCCTTCCGTACTCTTCTGCCTCCGGTACTCCTCTGCGCAGCATCCAGATAATAGAAGTCCCGGGTTGTCGTAGCCTGCAGCAAGAGGCCTCCTGTTGTCCTGACTGTTGCCAGACTTGCGGTAGGCAAGAAGCAGCCGATGCTCTGATGATGCTCTCAAGTGCTCCTGTTCACTCCGCTTCCGGCTCCCGACCACCGTGCATACAAGACAATGCAGCAACATCAAGCACTATAGATATCCTCGCTCTGGTCAAGCAGGCATCCCAGCTAATGGTGCGTCCGATGGAGACACTATTGTATGACCAGTGATGCTCACGTACGATGATGCTCGCAGACAGCCATGGTCGACCAGCAATCCACTCAGCCCGCACCGCAAACCACCAGGAACCTACGCCCGCGCGCTCCTGAAGAGAAAAAGAGGACAACGGGCAAGAGCAAGTCGCTCATGAAGAAAGACCTGCCTCGTGCCCGTGCTCGAAGCAGCGTGCCAGAGGACAAGCAGGCCGTGCGGTCTCAACTAAAGGCAAAAGCAATAGCCATCAAGTGCGCGACAGCGCCTACACCGTACCAGGCCTACATCATGACCTGGATATTCGAACATATCACGCCGTACCCCGACATTCACTGGCGCTCAATGATTGCCGTCGCCATCAACTGGTTAGCTTCTCCCTCTCCGCATAAAGTCGCTTTTGCTAATCAGCATACGCTAATGTTAGGTCCCTGTTGAGAACCACCCGCTGGTTTGAGAATCAACGCCGTTGTCTGAACAGGAGCGAGGGGAAGGAGTGGGCGGCTCGCAGCGGCGCACTCGTCCCCACAATGGTCGAGGAGCGCTGGGTGCGCGTGTGGCCGACCGCATCGACCGAGCACAACGCGCGGCTCTCATGGACGGACGAAACATTCAAGGGGGTCCTGCACCAATTAATTGAAGAGCAACGGCCGAATTTCGGGGCGAAGCCATAAAAACAAAGGTCACTGAAACAGAACACCATATTTATTCATGGGCATTCCTCGACTACCTTGCATTCAACCATCTAGAATTGCATTTGCTTTACTTCATTTACGAGCACCGTGCTTTGGAAGCGGTGTCCCGCGATATTGATCGGATTGGAAAGAGACATTACTATTCATCATGTCCGCTTCAATGCATACCTTCATACTAGATCAAATCTTATCATCTGTATACTCTACGTTCTGTATGTCTCCGGCACCAGTTCAATTAATCTCTAATCTGACGATCATTTTACACTTTTGCTCTCTGAGTCGGCTGCTTATCTGTGCCCTCAATGTTATGCTCTGATATGGCCATGTCTGAGTGGAGTGTGCTTTCCTTATCCAACAATCACAGTCCTGCGGCGGACAAACTAAGTAACACGCTTCGGGAATGGTGTACATTAAGATGGAAGTGATTGAGGTTGATAGACAATGCAGTTGTTTAACTCATGATGCATGAGCACCACAGACTCGACGAGTATACTAAACACCGTACCCATACGATAATTTTTTCACCGAGATCAGGCCACCTCTTCCACCAGGGGTTAAATAGCATTCGAAAAACAGTTTCTTTACGCGTGACGGTCATACACCCTCCGCCTAGTATACACCGCAGACATGAAGCGTTTTGCACACGTGGCAAATGCTTAGCAAATGTCGACAGGTTTTTTGCCTTTGTGATCTCAATTTGCTATGGTTCCTTCCCACATTCCGTATTAAGTATTTGCATATAATATGTTGGAGGCAGAAATTTAAATCATATATTTTAAGAAATGACACCATTTTCAAACTCACCAAATACATTTAGAATTTGAGTGCTGTT
>NW_024468561.1:40366-46768 GCF_001632365.1 Laetiporus sulphureus 93-53
CTACATGTGAATATATTGCCAGAACCAGTAATGGTTCTGGACTTCGTCATAGCAACTATCTGTTACGAAGCTAGGCGGCAATCACCTAGGAAAGGGGGGAGCTCACGAATGAGCCCCGAGCAAAAAGTTTCAAGTTTTCGATCACGTGACAGTAAGGGCACGTGCGGTTACCAGATCAAGCATCCCTGTGGTGTGAGAAGAGCCCTATACCATTTCGGGATATCCCACCAAGTGGTAGACGCTTCACATCTACTGTGGGAAGATCTAGCAAGATTTATTGTATGTTTAATGTTCACGTTTCATACTTTTCATTTCTTTCTATTTCACATCAGACTATTTCATATTTCTCTATTGCATATTGGTATATTCCATATCGGTTCATTGCAGGTTTTCTATTTCAGTTTATACTAACATTCGCTCGCCAATTACTTGGCTCGCAGCAGTTAGTATTCGTCTTGGTCTATTTTCTATCTTCTATCTTTAGCACTAAGGCTGTGTAGCAGACCCCATGTACTAGGACCCCAGACCATGAGGTGGGTAGTATATAAAGGGCAGAGCCGCAAGGCGGAAGACAACCTCTTCCACTTGTGCCTCTGACGTTCTCACTGTCTAGAACCCTTGTGCAATCTACTATCTCTTAGAGGTGGCAAGCTCGTACCGCTTGTCGAGGATAGCATCCATTGGCAAAGGCATCTGCCTTGCAGTAAACAACACTATAAACCAGAGATACGATCGTACGTGTGGAAGCTTCACGTGCGGAGAGTTTTAGTGGAGAACGCTTCATAACATTTGAAAGAGGTTTTTCTATAGGTCAACCTGTTTAGGTTTAGAACCACTTACGAGAAGTGGGGTCTACTTGGACGCTACAAAAAACCAACTCCATCAAGTCTTCAAACAGGGGTATCCAATTCTAGGGAACTCGGTGCACGTTGCGGCCTCTGCACCACTTGGAAAAACAGGGAGAACCACTCTGAAGTATCTGTCGCTACGGTACTTCGCCCACGAAGGAAAAAACAGGGAGAACCACTCTGAAGTATCCGTCGCTACGGTACTTCATCCACGAGGGGAAAAACAGGATAAACCACTCTGAAGTAGCTGTTGCTACGGTACTTCGTCAGACAGGAGATTCTCGGAGAAGCGGAACCTGGGTACTTGTTGCGGCAAGGTACCTGCTGAAGGCAGTGTCGACTTGAGCCCCATCCTCACCGGAGGCGCTGGGTATACAGAAGACGCCGGTTAAGGGCCACCGAAAGAAGGCACCCAAACCTTGCCGAGGCCGGTTTTCAATCAAGAAAACGCGGATAGAAAGGACGATTGATTATAGGACACCAAGCAGAGGAAATCAAAAGCCAGAACGACCAAGCGCTCAAACGGGAGTAGGCAGGAGTTCGAAAGTGACTAGCTGGGCACTTTAAAAAGTGAGCATGTCACAGATTTTTACGTTTTCACCTCTGCACGTGACCAAGACATCATTTGACATCAGCGCTAGGCTGTTCAGAAAGGAACGAACTGGTATGCGAAGTACTAACAGTCCTAGATGCCCCGAAGGTCCAGGTCTAGTCACGTGACATATCACGTGATACCCACACATGTGACAAGTAGCGCTGGTATTAGGTAAGCCTAACTTATACAGTAATATCACCCCACCAAGAAGCAATGGTCGGACTCCGGAAGAATCCAACGAAGGGGATACATGCCACCGGAGATATGTTCTTAAGGAAATATTAGTTCACATGCATGAGGTAGATAGATACCATGCCACCGGAGATGTAGCCATTACAGGCAATACCATTCCCATGGTCTTACTAAGTAGTTCAGAGGTTCGGCATGCATGACACATGTAGTCTGACAGGTAGTGGTAACCAATCAGACAATGTCCATTAGCTAGCAGTTCTGGGGTATCAGGGTACCAAGGGTCCCTCCGCTCATGTATATAAGCCAGAGCTCTGAGACGCATAAGTCCCCCAGACTTATTCTCATCTCTGCTACGCCTCTCCATACAGTGTTACCAGTGCTCACTTGCAAGGCACTGCTTTACCTTGATCATCTTTGTGTCCATCCTTACTTCGACAACAGTCAGTAAGTGTTTGATCATAAGGTCATAGGCTTAGTCGGCGCTCTGCGTCCTAAGTTTGTGATAGAAGAATAAGTCTGCTTATCTTACCTGCCTCGAGTGCCTGCCCAGCATACTCACTGCAGTGTTGCGTCTTCGCACGTCCATCCGCACGTTAGCGGTGTCATATCTTCACCTGACATTCCGTCAGTCACTGACTCTACCAGTGTAAGCTACACCAAGGCATTGCGCAGCATCGACGGTGTCATCCGTCGTCCTCGAGCGAGAACTCCAGAAGAGTTCTATGAGCAGCGACCCATAAGACCCCTGCCAAGGCCAGGACACATCTCTACAGGAGGTCAGCCCCCTCGTGGCACTAGTTCAGTTTCTATCATCCAGACTCTCTCGGTCAGGTGACTGAGACTATCTGCAGGACCATCTGGTCCAGATCTCAATCAAGGGACATACGTCGAGACCGCTACTGGGTCTCATTTCATCTATCCTCTCGCCGTCTCCATCATCTCGACTCAGCACGTTGAAGGCACTCTTCGACAGATTCATATTCTACTCACCAAACGATACCGTCGTCAGCTCGACGACCACGACATCGTCGATCTCGAGCATCTCATACTCAAGCTCAAATCCATCCGCACTGACATCGCGGAATTCAAGCTTCCCTTCGTTCACCAACACGTGGTTCGCGACTTCTGCAACTACGTCCAGGAGAGGAAGCATCAGGGTGGAGAGGCTCGCTGGATAATCAGAGATATTATCCAGAAATATCATCTAGGAATACAGGTCACAGGGTGACCTTTGCTGTAGATACGAATATTCATTTTGTATATGTCTTCATCTGGCGATTCGAACAATCTTGATAACTTCGAGCAGTTAAATCCAATCGGTCACACCTTCGATTATCTTTGGGATTCAATTCCACGTGCCCTTCGAGACAGAGCAGGCGAAGCGTTTGCTACATACGAGGACACGTTCGACATCGATTATCACAACGTATATCACATCTACGCCCTCCAAATCTATCCAGAATTTGATTGGAGGAATGTCGCAGTTCATATCTGCTATATCCCTATTGGATCCGAAGAACCCGAAGACCATCTCACTGAAGCTTACAATAGCTTCGTCGATTGGCTCGAAGAAGTCGAGCGTATTTGCGAAATTCATCATAACCACCAGTGGCCCGCAGTCAGGGACAAAACCAGGTTTTTGTGGCAACCCTTTGTCAAGGTCATCCATCGAGACCTTTGGTTGCTACGAAACCAACGCTCAGGACGAGTAATTGCCCGACAGGCTACGATCGCCAATAGCCATATCGTCGAGTTCGAAGAACATCTTCGTGAGATAGAGGAAGAATTGTAAGATGACGACTCCCACTCCAAATGATTCAAGCTTCTCTCGTGCTCCATCTTCGGAGCTTCCCGCATGACTCAATATTGTATTGCAACCCCCGAATCCTATAATTCGTCAAGCCCTCGCTGACACGGCGCCTCCAAATGCAAATATACCCGAAAATGTAAAAAATTGGGTAGTCGATCTCGTCACAAACGTGGTGAAAGAGATGCGTCAACAAACGGTGGCGCATTACGAAAATCTTATCCAGCGCCAAGCACATACAATGGAACGTAACACCACGGAGTTCCACAATCGAACGGTCTTCTTAGACCAACATCGCTAACAATCTGAGTCTAGAATTGCAGACTTGTGAAAAACCTCAGCAGCTTTAGCTGAGGATAACAAGGCCATGAACGAATCGTTGGTGGCATTTGACGATGAGGTCAAGGATCTCCAAACCAGGATGGAAGACCTGAAGAAATCACATGATCAACTTCACGCATGAGCATTCACCCAGGGAAGGAAGGCAGGGCAAGGCGGTAACAATGTCGACGACACGGACGATGACGATGAGCCTGTCACGGTAACACCAGACAAGAGATCAAAAAGACTAAAAAGGGACAGTCACGTGGAACGTGCCGCCCTGATCCCCCTGATCCCAAAAGTATCCCCCTGAACCCTATGTGGTGCAAGAGCCTGTTGACTTACTGGTCGATGTGGCAGATGCAGGAAAGGGTGAGAGATATATGAAGGAGCTGGTGAGCTCAGTGAGTGCTATGGGTAGTAGACGAGGAGAAACAATCTGAGGTTTCGTCCCCTACATGGCTGGTCTTATATACACGTACAGCGGGCTATCTTACCTAAGCTACCTATCTACGGGTATAAGCAAATGGCCATACATGAAACAATAGGATGTCCGGAAGTAGAATAATAAGTGGGAAGATCGATGGTTGCCGCAGTAATGCGTGTGCACATCGTGCCTATCTTGGTTTCCCTTTTGTTCTCCGGTGTGAACATCGTACCTATCTAGGCTTCTGGCTAAACTAATAGGAAGCAGAAGGCCGATGCATAATGATAGTCCTTGTTCCCTTTGTTCCCAAATGGGTGCCTCTATTGTATCCTAGAATAGACAGGTCCGACCATATCATCCACGGGTCTGGACCATAACATGTGATGTGGACTATCACCTGATCTCTACGCGTCACGTCTGTGGCTGAGTGGCGTGAGATATTGGTGAAGCACATGATCTGTGGTGTGAGAAAAGTCACGTGCAGACTTTGTGGCAAAAATCTGTGACACTACCCCCCTCTCAAGGCTCATTGTCCCGAGGAGCCAAAACCTTTATTACCCCTTCTAGTTGCTTGCAATGGTTGGTAGCTTCAGGAGGGAAGCCCTTCTGCATAATACTCGAAGATTATTTGGGCTATTCTATCTCCCGGCTTGACCGAAAATACGAAATCCGTTGTGTTGATTAGTACGACCTTGAGTTCCCCAGTGTAATCTGGATCGACGACTCCTGCGCCCATGTCAATTCCTCATGCAGCCAGTCCGCTGCATGGAGCTATTCATGTATAGGTATGTTTAGGAGGGTCAATCACGACTCCCGTTCCTACCACAGCTCGTGAATGCGGGGGGATTTCATGCGTTTCTGCTGCATAAATATCCCATCCTGCTGCTTCATTTGAGGATTTTTTCGGTGATTTGGCGAGATCTGTCATCTTATGATATAGGAAGAACTTGTCTGGATGGTCGGACATATTGATTCGGTGTGTGGAGATCGGTGCAACTTCATATGAGGATAATTCAAAGTGTTTTCCACCAAAAGTGACGACCCTGATTGGTGCTTTGGCTGCATCTGGGTGTTGCTGGTGGAATTCTTGAAGAAGCTCGTCGGCATTGGTAAGATTCGTTTGGGGTTCCCATGTATCGTCGGAATGGTCATAGCCTTTCCATTTGACGAGGTATTGGACCCTTCCTCTTACGACCTTCGAGTCTAGTATTTCCTCAACTTCGAATTCTGGTTCTCCTTTGATTTCTATAGCTGGGGGCTTTGGGGGTTCACGGTTTGCGACCGTGTCTTGATGGTACATGATCAACTTGCTAGCATGGAAGACCAGGTGGACCTTCATTTGCTTAGGAAGTTCCAGTTTAAATGTGACTGGGCCTAGCTTCTGAAGTACTTTGTAAGGTCCGAAGTTTTGTGTGCCTAGCTTCGCGGACTTGACTTTTACTCTGAGGTCCTTTCCCTTGAGTAGTATCAGGTCTCCGACTTTAAATGGGACTTCTCCCTTTTTCTCGTCGAAGTACCATTTCATCCGTGAAGCCGAAACTTCTAATGCTGCCTTTGCCTGTTCTTGCGCCTCGGATCTGTGGGTGAATAGATGTTCCAATGAGGGATGACGTATCGATTCGTGTACATCTGGTGCCATTTTTAGATGTCGGCCATATTCGACAAAGAATGGGGAAAGTGCAGTGGATTCATGGGTCTGGTTGTTGTATGAAAATTCTGCTGTCAGCAGGTAATAGACCCAATCGTTCTGTCTATGGTTACAGTACATTCATAGATACTGTTCCAACACCTGGTTAACCCTTTCTGTCTGACCGTCTGTCTGGGGGTGATATGCGGTGGACATTGTTGACTTTATACCGAGCTTCTGGCAGAACTCCTGGAATAGTTTGCTCGCAAATTGAGTACCTCTGTCTGAGATAATTTGGCGCGGCAATCCGTGGAGTTTGAAGACTTCGTTATAGAATACGTTAGCGACTTGCGACGATGTGACTGTATCATCCGTTGCATAAAAGTGCGCTCGCTTCGTGAGTCTGTCCACGACGACAAGTATTGCTGTCTTCTTCTCTCCTCTAAAGTCCGTGGCTGAAGGAAGTTGTGTGATGAGATCTACTGTGACAATCTCCCAGGGTCCTCCTGGTACCTCGTTTGGTTGTAGTAGTCCGTATGGTTTTTCTCTTGAGTACTTGTTGCGTTGACAACTGTCGCAACCTTG
>NW_024468561.1:48943-51634 GCF_001632365.1 Laetiporus sulphureus 93-53
TATCGGTGACCAAAAGGCTTTGCCTGCTTGTGTGGTTTCCGATGGTTATACTCAGAAGAACCCTTTTCTTAATGGTTCCACCCTTGTTATGAGATGCATCTGCATTGTAAACCCTGATCTCCTTCTCAAGTGAGATCGTAGCGAGATTCAACTGATCAACCAGCCGTGGGTTGATGTAGCAAGAATATGCTCCTGAATCGAGGAGCACCTCAGTCTGGACTTCCCTTACTCCCTGTTTGAGGTGAACAGGTAAATCGATCGCGTATTTTGACGAACCAGTAGATGCGACGTATAAAAAACTTGATACTGGTACATGCGAGAGCGAGTAGGTACTATTACAGTGTCTATGGGAACTCTGGCCAGACCTCAGAGAACCCGCTGAAGAAAATCCTCATCATCTTCTACCTCCGTGATCCTAGCTGCTTCGACAGCTGGTTCCGGTTCTGCCTCCTTTTCCTTTCCCTTCACGTCGTAGGTGGCGATGAAAGCACGGACTGCTTCATATCTCACCTTGCTGTCGTCGGAGATGTCTGAGGCCATGTTTGAAGAAATTGCCCTTGTTGCTTGACCCCGCTTTGGCATTTCGAATTTGCCTTTGTACTTGGGGTCTGGGCATCGCTGTTTAAAAATGAAGGGGTGTTTCCCACATCATACACACAGCTTCTTCTCCAGCCATCCTTCTTGTTCCTTGGTGAGGGTGGATACTCGATCCACAACCATTGCGTTGGGGTCTTTCGGGGCCCGTGGTGCTGATGATGATGATGTTGTAACCGTTCCGCGTTGTCCTGCCTTGTCAGCTCTGAACTTGGACTCTTATTGAAGGCATAGGTCGAGATATTCTGGCCATGTGATGGGGTCAGAAATTCCTAGACTGTCTCGTGTGACCATTGCCTGGCGTACGTCCTTGCTTCGGTGTTCAGCGATGTAACCGATGAGTGCAGTGTGCCCTAAGTTGGTCTTAGTGGCCCATTGGCAGAACTGTTCTGCAAAGGATACCATCGTGGGATACGTCTTGTCACAGATATCCTTCAGATGCTGCTGCGTGTCCTTGTCCGGGTCGAGGGTTCTGTAGTTCACTTTGAGAATGTTGACGAAGTCTTCCCATGTGCCAAGTGCCTGCCGTGCTGCTGCTCTGGTCGCATATTCGGACATGTATGTGACGCGCCACCTTCTAAATGCAGCAGGGCCGTGGTGATCTTGTGCTCGTCGTCATTGATCTCATTCCACCGCATCCATATACCGAGTTGTTGGAGCCAATCCTCCAGACTTCCTTTGCTCGAGTAGTGTGGAGGCTCAGCAATTTTGATGCGGGGTTTGTGCGATTGGACCATGCCAGATGTTTGACCTTGCATCACAGTGACATCGCTTGCTTTGAGCAAAGCTAGCTCATGTCGCAGCTTGACGTTAGCTGCCTTGATTTCCATCATTTCTTTGCCTGTATCGAGCATTGCTGCCTGGGTTCCCGTGAGCTCGTCGTTCAAAACTGTCATATGCGCATCTTGCGCGAGGATCCTATCCTTGAGCTTCCCAATCTCCGTCTGGAGCATTCTCTCCTTGAGTCGGTGTTCGCTCTTGTTATTTTGGATCAGCGACTCGAAGGCTTTCTTGTGCTCGTACATCTTGTTTCTGAGCACATTGTAGACCTTGGCGACTTCGGTACTGACCATGAGCTTCATTGCCACAATAACCCATTCGCGGATGTGGTCTAGGACTTCTCCAGGAGCGGACTGTCTGAGTGCATCTTCTAGATGCTCGAACTGGTGTCCGTCGAATTCCCAGATGGGGGGAACATAGGCGGGTAAGAGTGATGGGGTTGGGGACGCTGGTCCTCCAACTTGCAATGCAGAATCCTGTGGTCCTAGTGCAGGTTCTGGTGAATTGCGCTGTGAGGCGCGTGGGGTGCTTCCATCGTGTGCTGACTCGACGTTTGTATGCAGAATATCATCCATTCTTTGCCTGAACGTGGATGCGTATGCACGATCGGCTCCTTCCATTGTGATATAGATGTAGTTAAACTAATTGAAAATGAAGCCTAGGTACTGCTTGTCCTTGACTTTCCCAATCTCCCTGACGATCTCGTCTAACCTCTGCTGCTTTCCTATCTCCTTGAAGTTGATCCTTCCTATTTCTAGGCAGCATGTGTTGATGACCTGTTTGTCGACGAAGGTGTATTCGTGAGTTCCCGTGTAGAGGTCTGCGCAGACTTTGTCTAACTCTGATGCGAGGAGTTGTACCTTCTTTCGTTTGTCCTGATCAATTCTCTCCCAGAATGCTCCTAATATCGGTTGTAGTCTGAAGCGGGTAGCGGAGACCTGCTTCTTGAGTGTTTCGATGTGGAGGGTGGGCCTGACTTTGGATGGAAGAGGGCGAATGGGTCGTGCATGTGTGTTGACCTTAACAAAGTTGGGAAGGGGACGCACTGGCTGTGGAGCAACAATGATGGGGGGAACGGCGTTGGAGGTTATAAGCTCTGGGGGCGGTGCCGGCTTGCGACTACCAGTGGTAAGACATCCCTTTCTGGGCTTGTAGTGTTTGAGCAGTGGGGTGTGATCGCATGGCTTGCGGATGATTCCGCGCTTTATGATGTGTGTGGTATCTACAACCCTAGCTGCTGCTCGCTGCCTGTCTGTGGACAATGCGCCTAGTGACGCAAGTGTGAGGAGCCTTCCACGCTCCTTGTTGGTTTCCTGA
>NW_024468561.1:55164-57437 GCF_001632365.1 Laetiporus sulphureus 93-53
AAACCAGAAAAGTGCTTTTTCGAACAGCCCTCGATTGAGTACTTAGGGATGATTATCTCTCAAGGCAAGGTCCGTATGGATCCTCAAAAGGTCGCAGGTGTACTCAACTGGCCTGAACCCAAGAAGGTTAAGCAAGTACAAGCTTTTCTTGGGTTCACAAATTTCTATCGTCGATTCATTGAAGGATTTGTCAAAAAGTCTCGACCACTCAATATCCTTACATGAAAGGATCAGAAATGGGTGTGGAGCGAAGAGCAACAACAATCATTCGATGCTTTCAAGAAAGCTTTTACAACAGCTCCAATTCTGGCATTACCGGATGATACGCATCCATTCCAGTTAGAAACGGATTCCAGCGATTTTGCCACTGGCGCATGCCTCGAACAACTCAAAGACGATGGGTTGTGGCATCCAATCGCATTCTATTCAAAAAGCCTCAATGAGGCTGAGCGGAACTATGAAATGTATGACAAAGAGATGCTCGCAATTATTCGAGCATTGGAAGAATACCGACAACATCTCGAAGGTCATCTGCTCCCAGTCGAAATATGGTCCGATCACCAGAACTTAACCTATTTCAAATCAGCACAAAAGCTGACAAGGCGGCAAGCTCGATGGTCGCTATATCTTACACGGTTCAACATCCAACTACATTACAAACCAGGGAAATCAATGCATCGCACGGATCCTCTGTCCAGGAGGCCAAATCATGAAGAGGGGGTAAATCTCGATAATTCCAACAAGACTCTGCTCAAACTGGAATATTTCGCGATTAAAGCTATTCAACATACCCATCTTGCAGTCGTCACAGATCATGATTTGGTGGACAAGATCAAGGAGGCACTACAAGACGACAATGTGAACAACTCATACCAAGAACTACTCAAGAAAGGACAACGAGAGTTCTCGAAAGGACTCGAAGACTGGAACTTCGAAAGTGGGATATTATTATACCGAGGCAAAATCTATGTGCCGAAAGCAGATAATAAGGAATCACTTAGACGAGAAATCGTTCAGCGTCATCATGAAGCTGCCAGTGCAGGTCATCCTGAAAGATGGAAGACATATGAGATGTTATCTCGTAATTACTGGTGGCCGGGAATGTCCACTTACGTCAAAAAGTATGTTGGTTCTTGCGACCTTTGTCAATGCAACAAGAACATCAATCAGCCAAAATATGGAGAATTACAGCCAAATGAGGTTCCAACAGAACCTTGGGAAATTGTCTCTGTTGACTTAATCACTCAATTACCAGAATCCATGGATTCAACGCAATTATGGTAGTTGTCAATCGTTTGACCAAACGAGCGCATTTCTTTGCAATCACCAATGAGTTCTCAGCATCAGACCTTGCCCGTACTTGCTATGAGAGGATATGGACACAGCATGGTCTTCCGAGACAGATTATCTCGGATAGAGGTACTCAGTTTTCAAGCGCATTATTCCAAGAAGTATGCAAGCTTCTTGGGATACAATCAACAATGTTGTCCGCATATCATCCAGAGACCGATGGTCAAACTGAAAGAACAAATCAGTCGCTAGAGCAATATCTTCGTATTTATACAGATAAACGTGTGGAAGACTGGAGTACTTTACTTCCAACTGCCGAATTCACCTATAACAATCAGGCTTCTGAAGCCACTAAGAATTCACCATTCTTTGTCGAATATGGTAGACATCCACGTGCAGAACCAACAATAATGGACCCTATAAAGCATAATATGCTAGATTCCATAATGCAGGCACGAGTAGAAGCGCAAGAGCAAGCGAAAGCAGCCATTCTATTGGCAGCTGAGCGCATGAAGTGGTACTATGATCAATCCGTACGACCCGCACCTTTCAAAGTTGGAGATCAAGTATTACTCTCCACTAGAGATTGGCAGACATCGGGAGCCAAATTGGCACAACGGAGAGATGGACCCTTCGAAATCATAGAAAAACTAGGACCAGTCACATATAGACTCAAAATGCCGTGACAATACGGCGTTCATCCAGTTTTTCATGCATCCAAGCTCACGCTCTACCACAAAGATGAAATACCAGACCGCACTCTCAGACCCCGTTCTCCTATCAAGAAGAAGACTGGCGAAGAATGGGAAGTCGAATACATAGTCGACTCTCGTGTCATTCGTGGCAAACTTCAATATTTGGTGCATTGGAAAGGTTATTCTAAAGCCGAAGAAACTTGAGAACCCGCAGCAAATTTGAAGAAATCTCCGCGTCTCATCAAGGAATTTCACAGAAAATATCCTGACGCACCTCAACCAATATCT
>NW_024468561.1:57752-67865 GCF_001632365.1 Laetiporus sulphureus 93-53
GAAATCAAGATTTTGCTAATCAATAATACAAATGATGACTTCACAGTCAATTTGGGCGATCGAGTTGCTCAACTTATCATTGAACGTATTATCACCCCTGTCGTTTCACTAGTTGATTACCTCAAACCCTCAGCCCGAGGTCACCGTGGATTTGGTTCAACAGGCGATAATTACTTCCAGAAACCACGCAAAAAGCCAGATTCAGGACGAACTGTCTAGAAGGAGGGGTACTGTCACAGATTTTCACGTTTTCACCTCTGCACGTGACCAAGACATCATTTGACATCAGCGCTAGGCTGTTCAGAAAGGAACGAACCGGTACGCGAAGTACTAACAGTCCTAGACACCCCGAAGGTCCAGGTCTAGTCACGTGACATATCACGTGACACCCACACATGTGACAAGTAGCGCTGGTATTAGGTAAGCCTAACTTATACAGTAATATCATCCCACCAAGAAGCAACGGTCGGACTCCGGAAGAATCCAACGAAGGGGATACACGCCACCGGAGATATGTCCTTAAGGGGATATTAGTTCACGTGCATGAGGTAGATAGATACCACGCCACTGGAGATGTAGCCATTACAGGCAATACCATTCCCATGGTCTTACTAAGTAGTTCGGAGGTTCGGCATGCATGACACATGTAGTCTGACAGGTAGTGGTAACCAATCAGACAATGTCCATTAGCTAGCAGTTCTGAGGTATCAGGGTACCAAGGGTCCCTCCGCTCATGTATATAAGCCAGAGCTCTGAGACGCATAAGTCCCCCAGACTTATTCTCATCTCTGCTACGCCTCTCCATACAGTGTTACCAGTGCTCACTTGCAAGGCACTGCTTTACCTTGATCATCTTTGTGTCCATCCTTACGTCGACAACAGTCAGTAAGTGTTTGATCATAAGGTCATAGGCTTAGTCAGCACTCTGCGTCCTAAGTTTGTGATAGAGCAGTGCCTGTATCGGCAACTTAAAACAATCGAACAACCATTTCATCGCCGAGTCCGCATGGATAGGGTTGAAGACAGGTTAGGGGCCACCTGTTAAAGGAAACAAAAAGGCACACCTGGTATTCACGTTCGACATCCCGTTGGATTAGCCGAAGAAAAGTTGGAGTACCAAGTTTTTATTATAGCATTCACTAATAATAAGAACCATACGCTAGCGATTATCTTCAGGATAATCCAGAAGAGAAGCCTTCATCTGAGGCACATGTTGAAGACGTGCTAAGCCCTTCCCAGGGAAGGCAATTCACGGATCCTTGACAAGACAGGATCTAACGACCAGCGAATCCATTCAAATCAAAAGAATTGTCAACACGACAAATCGGATATCTGAAGACGTTGCCACCACATGGAACCGCCATAGGAGAATACGAGGATTGTTATAGGGAACAACTGACCGGACATACGATGGAGTTTCACTACCTTCTATCAGAACACAAGGAGGAAGTTCCTCGACAATTCCAGATGACGAGATGTAGATCGTATGACCACCCGAGGACGTATCTGACAAAAATACATCTAAGGCACGACCGGTGACTTCTTCATTGAAGCTTCACCATTCACGACCAACCACGAAGTCAGCAGACCTAGTTTATCTTCGACTTCTGGCTCGACCAAGCCCACAAACCTAGATCGCCCATAGCTGGAACAGCTCGAGGGTGATCTCAAAGAAATATCCATCTTCAAAAGCATCAGAACTGGCAAGATTCTGATGAAGAACTCTTTGCGGCAGGACGCAGTCATCGTCATTAAATGGCTTCATTTGACGTTGCACCAAATCTTCCACAAAGAACAGTATTCCCAGTTGAACGGCAGGAAGGACGTTCACGGAAACCCAATCTATACTCTCTGGAACAATGCTAGCGGATCCCAGAGATGTACATCAAGGATATCATCTAGCATCCACTTCTTAATTGAAGAACCTGGCTAGGTATCGTCGACAACCGTACTCGCCTGGCTATTTGTCCAACTGTCACCAATCATGCCTTCGATTCAACAAATCGGGCTGAATATTGGACGTCGACCAAAGCAAGAAATTTTTTGTTTTCGGAGTCGAAAACGTAAGGAAGGTGGGAGCTAGGGGACATATGGGTATGGATTCCTATGGCTAGGACATCCGAAGAGGAACGAAGGATGGCCTACCAGGAATTCGAAGAATGCTTGTGGAACGATAAGCACCCATGTGGATATGGATTCCTATGGGTAGGACAGCCGAAGAAGACACGAAGGATTGCTCTACCAGAAATGCAGAAGAGAGCTCGTGGAATGATGAGCTCCACTTCCCAGATTCCCTAACCACGCTAGAAAAGGGGGGAGCTTGTAGAACACAAGCCTCCACACGTCTATGCGTCGAAACAAATTTTCACTTTTCTATCCATCGCCATTCGCAGGAAGACACCGGAGTCAAGTTGGTTCTTTCATCGAAGGGTCTCGATGGGTGAAGAAGGGAGCTTGTGTTACGAAGCTAGGCGGCAATCACCTAGGAAAGGGGGGAGCTCACGAATGAGCCCCGAGCAAAAAGTTTCAAGTTTTCGATCACGTGACAGTAAGGGCACGTGCGGTTACCAGATCAAGCATCCCTGTGGTGTGGGAAGAGCCCTATACCATTTCGGGATATCCCACCAAGTGGTAGACGCTTCACATCTACTGTGGGAAGATCTAGCAAGATTTATTGTATGTTTAATGTTCACGTTTCATACTTTTCATTTCTTTCTATTTCACATCAGACTATTTCATATTTCTCTATTGCATATTGGTATATTCCATATCGGTTCATTGCAGGTTTTCTATTTCAGTTTATACTAACATTCGCTCGCCAATTACTTGGCTCGCAGCAGTTAGTATTCGTCTTGGTCTATTTTCTATCTTCTATCTTTAGCACTAAGGCTGTGTAGCAGACCCCATGTACTAGGACCCCAGACCATGAGGTGGGTAGTATATAAAGGGCAGAGCCGCAAGGCGGAAGACAACCTCTTCCACTTGTGCCTCTGACGTTCTCACTGTCTAGAACCCTTGTGCAATCTACTATCTCTTAGAGGTGGCAAGCTCGTACCGCTTGTCGAGGATAGCGTCCATTGGCAAAGGCATCTGCCTTGCAGTAGACAACACTATAAACCAGAGATTCGATCGTACGTGTGGAAGCTTCACGTGCGGAGGGTTTTAGTGGAGAACGCTTCATAACACTATCTACAATGGCCGTGGATACGCCGAGGTAATTCTATCTAATCCAATGAGATAAATGCCTGTAAGTGGGCCCACTGTTGAGGGGCCAATGGGTGATGGCCAACAGAGCACATCACAACAGTTGCAACATCAGATGAGAGGATCTGTCCAAACTCAGAACAATGAGTGTGACGATCAGTCTTCATCTAGATAGGGTTGTGAGAAGATCTAGCCTATCCTGTACCTGGCTATACTGTATGCCGGTTGGTAGGGGGATCCTCTGTTGTGATATTGCCTATTGGTTTAGGCAGCAAAGTGGTGCCACTATCTTGAGTGGCGAATTGGGTGCTTGCTAGCTTGATGGTCCAATGGGTTCCTTTCTGGGCAAGTTGCCTGGTGTCATGTGACCAACGCCTGACAACTTCCGAATGGGCAAGTGGCCAGTGTCACGTGACTGGGTGGCTAAATCATGGGCGCTTGGTGGTTATGTGGTAGACACAGTCATGTCCATGATGTATGTGGTGGCATTGTGCTGTTTGTCCAAGTATCCACGTTGCGAGACCAATATGAAGGTTGGTGTCCGAATAACCACTCAAATAAGGACTTTAATGGTGCAAAAAGAAAGGTGCCACTTAATACTGTGACAATATCGGACATTCCAGAAATATTTCTAAAAATTGTCGTGTTTGGCTGTCCACGACTGTACTCAAGAAGAAGATACGGTGTCGTGACTAGACATGGGTGGTAGATCATCAATCAAGCTAAGTGCTAGGTGGATGCTACTAAGTATTTAAGTATATGCGACCAAAATCATGCGACCACATGATGCATGATGGATAGTCGTCACTAGTGACAGGACGCGTCAAGGAGACGTCACAGCGTGAGCTGTGACGCTGCTCTACAATGCATGTGCACAGACTCCCATATTTTCTGAATCCTTCATTCGGAAAGAGCGCGTCTATAACTTCACATTTTTGGGACCTATAGATGGATGGCTTATGTGAAGGCCCTCCAGCGGTCTCCTTGACAGGCTGTTATCGATGCAGTGGCTTCTAGCAGCGAGTCAGCGACTGGGGTTTGCACTGTATTGACTTCAACTCGCTCATGGACCAGGATGGTCCGTAGCAAGCAAGTGGCAAGAAGCTATATAACAAAGTTCACTCGCATGCATTCCGAATTACATAAGTATCCGTTCATATCAAGCGCCATCGTTCAACATCTCGACTTGCTCGCTTCACTGAACACTCCGCACGGTTCTATGAGGTGAGCGCGCTACTTCTCTATGCCTATTCACTATCGGCTAAAACATCGTGAAGTATCATCTGTCTCAAAGGTATGCGATTGCACGGCAACTGGCATGAATGCTGATCGTCCGCAGATATTGCTCTGCGCTCCTCGTCGGGAGCCTCTTTCAGTTTCCCTGAGGATGCCAGTTTGCACCTGGTCACCAATATCGATGGCTCGGAAGCAAACGCTAGTATCGCGATGGCTAAGGTGTCGCCATCACACTGGAAACTGCGTGGGCATATTATCGTGTGAGCACGCGGTTCAGCTCGTTCTCTTGGATATTGCATACGACCGTTCGAACAGGCCCAGCGGCCATCCGTCTCTGCGGTTGGACGTTGTTTCCAAAGTCCTTGGAGCATCTAACCGACTACTGGGATATGTGAAGCTGTCTCACGAAGATGTGCTCGCAAGATCCATGGATCACGACGGTCAGTCGCTCTGTTCGATGCATTATTGACATTGCTGATCTATGTTCTAAAGTAACCGCACACTTCTCTCTCACTATGGTCGAAGGAGACACACCGATTCAGTTAGTCGCCGATTGGATCCTGATGCCTCAAGATATCACCGAAAGTGCTGCTGTCCCTCGTACGTATGCTCAGCCAGGGAGTACGTTGCTCAAAATTTGAACTGTCACAGTATTCATGCCTATTCTTAGTGCACGATCTCGATGCCATACTTAATGGTCTAAACAGTGCTAACCGTATGTACATACACGCCACATGCTTAGAAGACGACACCACGGAGAAGCCAAATCTTTTGGAGACGGTTGGCCGCCTCTATTACACACGCTTGCGCTACTCCAAAGCCAGTGCCGACTTAAACATGACAATCTCAGCTCTCAACGATAGCGTAAGACTCACTTCGGAGGTACATCCACTGCACCAACACCGTCTCGGAATGCTAGCGCAAGCCTTGTCAGATCGTGCCGATAGGACAAGAACGCGGCGCGATCTGGATCGGGCTATCTCCATATACGAGAAAATCATCTCTCCTAGTGATCTCCTTTCGCGAGCCGGAAATTTAACCCAGCTCGGCTTCTTGTTGTTGTCACGTTTTGAGCTCTGTGGAGATGCTGCTGATCTCCAGCAAGCGATTGATGCTGGTGAAAAGGCAGTCGCTTCAATCCCCGACGCGCATGATGACAAGCCGGGATACTTGTCCAACTATGGCCATATACTTTTGCGCCGCTTTGAACTCCTCGGAGAGCAAAGTGACATTGAAAAGACAATCAACACTCATCGAGCCGCTATTCGGCTCACGAAGGATGATAGTGAAGAGCTTCCCGGCCGTTTGCAGCACCTAGGCAATGCATATACGCGTAGATTCTTGCGTTTCGGGGACACCGTGGACATCGACGCAGCAGTGACGGCATACGAAAATGCTATCCAGCTCACACCGGACGACCAAAACAAAGCCACTTACTTGGGGAGCCTGGGGATGGCACTGAAATACCGTTTCGATCAATCTGGGGAGCTGAACGAAATTCGTAGGGCGATCTCTGTTCTCGAAGCTGCAGTCGGGGGAACGGGAGAGGATGATAGGAGGATGTCGCAACGTCTTGACAATCTCGCGATATCCCTTATCAGCCGCTTCAAGCGACTTGGGGAGAGCGTAGATATCGACCGGGCCGTGGAAATGCACGAAAAGGTGCTTCGATCCACCACAGAAGACCACGCAGCAAGATATTCCTATATGAACCACCTCGGGGTGGCATTATTGAGCAGATTTCAACGGTTCAGAGAGCTCACAGATATCGATCGTGCCGTCTCTATCATTGAAGAGTCCACACGGCTAATCCCTGATCGTCACGTCGACCGGCACGAATACTTCAACAGTCTCGGTACTGCTTTCTTGGGGCGTTTTGAACGCACTTCCAAGATGCCAGACATCGATAGCGCTATCACTGCCTTCAAAATGGCTTTACAAATGGCTCCCAAAGGTCATACAGGGAGGTCCAAGTGCCTGAGCAACCTAGGGACCTCGTGCTTACGCCGCTTTGAATACTTGGGGAATATATCGGATGTCGAGGAGGCGATTTTCGCCCATACAGAGGCATTGTCTCTCGTACCGGATGGTCATTCAGACAAAGCCCTTTTCTCAAACAACCTCGGCATCTCGTTCTTGCGTCGATTCGATCTTCTTGGGAACCTGAAAGACATTGACAGAGCCATCGATGCGCATCAGAATGCCGTAAATCACGCTCCAGACGGCCATCCAGACAAACCCGTTCACATGAGCAACCTACCAGAATCATTATTGGCTCGTTATGGATATCACGGCAGTTTGGAGGATATTGACAAGGCTATTTCACTTGAAGAGGGCTCAATCAGTATAACTCCGGCTGATTACGCGCAGAAGGCTGAACGTTTAGTTGGCCTGGCAAACGCACTGTCAGCTCGGTTTAAGCTGCTGGGAGAGACGGCAGACATCAATCGAGCAATTGATACGCATACGGAGGCGATTCGACTTACTCCATGCGATCATGCGGATCTCCATCTCTGGCATAACAATCTCGCAAACGCGTATATGCTTCGCGCCAAAGGTCTCTCAGACTTTGATAATGCCGTGTCACATCATCAGTTGGCCTTACAACTTACCTCTCCTGGACATAGGGACAGGGCCACACGATTAAACAATGCTGGAGTGGCACATTATCGTCGCTATCAGCTATCTGGTGATCAGCAGGATCTTTTAGATGCCATTACCATGCAATCAGAGGCCGCTCATTCAACCTCAGACGATGATATGGATAAATCCATGTGGTTAATGAACCTGGGCGCTTCCTATGCGCGGCGTTTTCATCAATCTGGCAGCGTAGGGGACATTGACCAGGCCATCACAACACTCAAGTCTGCTGTGCGGTTGATACCAGAGGGTCATGCTCGGAAGCCGGGATGTCTCCATAGTCTAGCTGTCGCTTTGATGGAGAGGTATGAGCGCCTGCCAAAGGAGCCTGAGGTCAATGATCTCGACGTGGCAATTTTACATTTCCGTGAAGCCGCCCTTTCCACCAATGGAGAACCTGAACATCGTTTCGATGCTGCTCTCGGGTGGGCGCGCGCGGTCAGTCAGCATAAGCGAGACGATGTTGCGCAATCTTTGGATGGATATGCTACAGCTCTGGACCTCATGCCTCGTCTTGCCTGGGTCGGACAGACGATAAATGCACGGCACGCGCGGCTGGCGTCCTTTGGGAAGATCGCTAATGAAGCTGCAGCCGTAGCAATCAATGCTAATAGAGTTGAACTCGCGTTAGAGTGGTTAGAGCAAGCACGCGCTATCGTCTGGGGACAGCTTATGCATCTTCGCACCCCGATGGACGACTTACGCACGATGGCGCCCGAGCTCGCGAAAGATCTCGAGCGCATCTCTAAAGCGTTGGACGAGGCCGGCACGAGGAGTCTGTCCGATGGAGGACGGAAAAAAGTGCCCTGCACAATAGAGCAGGCTACACAGCAACATCACCGGTGGGCGGAAGAATGGGAGAGGCTGGTATCCGAAGCAAGACAGCTCCCAGGATTGGAGGGATTCTTACGCCCAAAGTCATCCGCAGACATCTTGGGCGCGTTGCGCTGCGGACCAATTGTCATTCTCAACGTCCATGTACTCCGCTGCGATGCGCTGATCGTCAACGGAGGATCAAATGACATCACTCTTGTTCCTCTTTCTCTGCGCCAGCATGGAATATATCGTTTGCAGTCAGCGCTTGAGCGCTTCCTGACCAATTCTGGGATCCGCAAGAGAGACGATCGTGGTGCACAAATGGTCTCGACTGATTACAAGACCGTGGATAGCATATTATCTGAGCTGTGGGCATCTATCGTACAGCCAGTTTTGCAAAAACTGGGATATTCGGTGAGTATCGCTTCTTCAAGACTTGCCCTTGGATAGCCTCAGGACATCGAAACGTCGCTCATACCATACCCAGATCACAGAGACAGGCGATCCTCCGCGCCTGTGGTGGTGCCCTACAGGTCCATTAGCATTTCTTCCTCTTCATGCTGCCGGAAAATACACGACAAACGATCCTGGCTTCAAAACATCAGACTATGTGGCCTCTTCATACACTCCTACCTTGGCTGCTCTCAAGCTTGAAGACAAGGCGCCTGCTGCAAAAGGCGATTTCCGTGGTCTCCTTACCATCAGCCAGTCTGCTACGCTGCCAAATGCCTCGGTAGAGGTAGACAAAGTCCGACAGCTGGCTAGCAGCGTGAATATTTCCTCCTATGCGCTGGATGATGCGGAAGGGACAGCAGACGCCGTTCTCGAAAATCTGAAACAATACAGCTGGGTTCATCTCGCCTGCCACGGAGTGCAGAATAAGAGCGAGCCGACGAAAAGCTCGTTCATACTGCATGGAGGGTCTTTGAAGCTCTCACAGATCATTTCTCAGTCCTATGACTCCGCTGATTTTGCATTCCTCTCCGCATGCCAGACTGCCACGGGAGCCGAAGATATACCAGAGGTGTTGGAAGTCATACGGACTTTATGTCCAGTGGGACACGGACTTAGACGTTCTGCGCGCATTCGCTTATGTAATCATATAGCCACAAGCGCGCTCGATCTTTTCCTGCTACCTCAGCACTCGCATCATACATCGAGGCTGAGGTAAGTACCTACTGGATTCCTTACATGCTTTTACTTATACACTGTAGTCACTCGTTCCTATGTGTCTACAGGTATTTATATAGCACTCGCATCATACATCGAGGCTGAGTCACTCATTCCTATGTGTCTACAGCCCTCGTAAATTTTCACCTCGGACAATAGGTTATGAGCCCCGGAGCTACACACCAACCTGTCCACTCATTGAGGCTTCCACTGTGCTCACACTCCTTTAAATCTTCTCTCTTCGACCAGCACCCACACCAGCACCTCCTGCACCACAGTCTACACCTTCTCACTCCACACCCTCTCACGCCATGTCCAAATCTGTCAAACTCTCTCTCGGCTCAAACCGCCTCTACAACATACCATTCCTCGAGGATGATGGAGCAAACTACCAGCAATGGAAGTTCCGTCTCGAGACGGTGCTACGCATCAGGAAACTCTGGAACATCACCCAGGGTAAGGAATCTCGACCTGCAGATTCTGAACCTGACAAGCAGGCCGAATGGGATGACAAGGATCAAGACGCAAAGGCGCAGATCACGCTCACACTCAAAGATACGCCTCTGAGCGGCATCATGTACGAGAAGACGGCGAAGTCTGTATGGGACAAACTCGCCGCGCGGTATGAGGGGAAGGGGAAACAGACGATAGCGTACCTCATCGGTGAGCTATTCCGTGGTACCCTCTCTGACGAGACCGGTATGGAGGTACAGCTCGATGGCATGGTCCAAAAGGCCAACATTCTGGCCACCCTTGGACAGCCACTCGAAGACTCGCTGATCGCGGTCGCCATGGTCACATCGCTCCCTCCATCATATTCAGTACTTCGCACCATCCTCATGTCGACGAGCGACAAGCTCACCACGGAGACGGTCACAAACCAGATTCTTACCGAAGAGCGCGAACGCCTCAAGGAGGGATCGCAGCACGCGCTTGCCGCCAAGCTGTCAGGTATGCCGTCAACATCGAAATCGAATGGGAAGCAGCCGAAATCCGGCAAGAAGTGTGGCTATTGCCACAAGCTGAACCACACGGAGGAGGAATGCC